>NC_135497.1:190625484-190679309 GCF_052857255.1 Amblyomma americanum | reverse complement strand
CACGCGAACCGATGTACGCGTTTATTGCCGACGTGTTGTAGACGCACAATATAGTGCAGTAGAGAACGCCCTTCAGTCCGCTTATAACGCATATGCTCTTACGTGTTAACAATTGCTATATGGGCTTCGGTTTTGAGCACCTGTATGTTTTAGCCTGAAGCTCTGCCTAATTATTCAAAGCACCTGATGTTGCTTGGAATGCTTCTATATGACTCGATCTAGAATTCATCCATAACCGTGCTCTGCCACAGCAGAGGAATTTTCCATTTGCCTTCACAGCGACTTTGCTCCTTGTGCTACTGTAGGCCTAACACACCCCGAAGGGAGCATAAAATCGAAGTGAGGGTCTTACTCCTCGCTTTCGTGCTGCTGCGTTATGCAGGAATATAGCGGGAGAGCTTGAATCCGCAACGCGCTACGCGGAAACGCTTCGCGTGATCACATGAAATTTCTCACGGTGCCGCGAAACTTGTGGTCCTAATTTTGTTTCGCTTTACTTACGTGTTAGGCTGCCCAAACCCAGTTTTGCATACGAAAACTCTGACATGAGAGGCTTTGAAAAAAAGAAAGCTGTTCGGTTCCCATCTCTCCGTAACGTGAAATGAAATGGCAGTTGGTTCCTAACATTCACGATTGCGTAAACAGGGTGCCCGTGCATGATCGGGCTCAGGAGAAGCTACTTAGGCCCACAAAAAGCACCTATGAGGGAAGCATCGGTCGAAAAGCTTGCGTGACTCTGCAGCTGTCCATAAGCCTCCGCCTTAGGTGTGACCCGCTAGCACGCGACGAGTCATTACGCCTTTAGCGGCAGGTGCCGGCCTTCTGCTCGCTGTCGCAAGGCACTGACTTAATGGCCGAAGTACGAAGAGTTTCCGCGCGCCATGGCCGCTTTGCTAATGAGAATACGGCCGATTCCACTGCAGCACGCACGCATACCCCAAGGATGTTATCAAGGTGAACCTTAAATGTCTCGCGGTATGACGGCCGAGAATGATTTCGTCAGTCATTGCACACTGGCCCGCACCTGGACTCGAGGAAAGCCTTTTTCTCGCGTGACCGCGAGCGCGCAACATGCAGGCACGTGCTATCGACCCTACTTTTTGAAGCGCGAAGAAAACACGCATACCAACTAGTCCAGCTTTCAGATCTAACCACCTGACCAGCGCGGACGCGCACTGGCACTTTTGAAGTAAATTGCTTGCAGTCCGTGGGTTTCCGGCCCTCACAACTACTGTTCAGGCAGAGCCAAGTCCAGAACCTTGAAGAAGTGGCGCAGTAAAAGAACGATGGAAAGTTGTGGCCATGAGACACGTAATGGCTTCCGCATGTGCTCGCACACGCGGGCCACCTGAAGAGCGCTTAATACGCACTCGCAAATCCACGGCGGCATTCCTCAGTATGCACACGGGCGCAATAATTCGATTCACGCTGGCACTTCGGAGACTGTGTCCACACTGGCACCCAGGCGCGACCATAATCGCGGGGTAGTGCACATTGAAAACCTGACGGCTTCCGCGCATTTACTGTCCCTGCCAAGAGGCCGTTAGGTCTATGCACTCGTCTTTCAAGTCCTCACTGTTCAGACACAGTAAAAGGTTCGCCGGTGGTGTTGGTCCGGTGATTTCCAGAAACTGGATGCACCGCTTGGAGGCTTCTCGATGATATGACTTGCAGGCGAAGCGATTTAGTGAGAAACGAACTTTTATACAGGCTATTTACAGATGGATACAAACAAAAGTCAGTATACGGCCACAACTATCCGCGGCCGGCCTAGCCGACCGCCTGCACAGAGGCGAGGGACACCGCGTCCCAACAGTCACCTGGCGCGCCTCGCACCAGCTCTCAACGGTCACTCCCTCCGCACTCGGCCAGACCGAGCGCCTGCCAGCTAGGAGTCGCTAGAGACCCAAGCACACGGGCGCGGCCCCCTTCACGGGTCCACCCCGAAGATGCCCGCGCCCCTTTCCACACGTAAAAATTAACTGCTAATTGCGGCTCATCAGTTTTGACGAATAGGAAAGCTCAGAACTGATGTCAGCGTTTTTCCCTTACCCACGAGTTGCTCCCAGGTGGTCTCGCAATCCGCCAAGGGGACAGGGGTCCAAGGTCGAGGCCGGCAGATAGCCCCGCCGTCCGGAGCGGCGAAGGAAACCGCAAGGACGAATGGGGAGACTAACCAAAAAGGCATGAGTCCTCTTCTAACGGCGTGCACCAAAGCAAAACAAAATGAAACAAAACCGGACGCGCAGCCTAGGTCACTGCCCTCTCGCGGAATATTCGCAACACATGTACAAAAAGATGCGACAGCGCGCCGAACCCTACACCTTCCCCCCAAGACTCGGCTCATCTATTCAGAGATAAGCCGAGGCAACAAACAACAAAAAGGGTTCGGCAAGTGGTGGTTGAGTACCTCTGCACGAGCAAGCAACCGGAGCCTGCGAGCCCGCATGCTGCGACCCTTCGTCACACACTCACACCCCTCCCGAGGACAATGCTAATGACAGTGCCAATGACAAATACTCTCAATCTTGTAACTAAGACAGCACATCATTCTCGGGGCACTCAAACATTTGTAATATGCAAACAAAGACAGTTCCGAGCAGTTTATATCACACTGTCCGTAATCACTGAAGCACACAAGGTAAAATCAGCATATCTGCCGCACAAGAATATTCGGTCATGTCCATGTCTGTAGTCCCTGAACACTGAGTCCTGCCAACTCTGGACCCCCCACACCCACCTACTGCATCCGCGCTTACTCGAGTCTTTTGTTTCATCTCGAACGTGCTACCAAGGCTAGCCGTGTTGCATACCTGCGCACGGGTCCTTGTTGGGACATGGCGAGGCCTGTTAAAGGTGGAGGGGGCATGGCCAACGCAGCCTACGATTCAGCGGCTTCCTCCCGGGTCGAACACTCGCACCCGCCGTCTACGACCGAATATCGGTGCGGCACAGGCGGTCAGCGCAGTGACATTGCGTTTGGGCTGCTGTCTATCCAACTTACGACCCTCGTTGGCGGTCAGCGCACTCAGGCAACGCGCCTTTACTATGGACAGAGCCATGTTTTCTGAGGCCTTCCTGCTTTGCGTGCTCAACTGCGGAAGCGTCTTTACGCTGGACGCCAGTCCCTCGGGCTGCATAGGCAAAGGCACGCCAAGATCGTGCCGTAATTTAGCGTGCGTCGCAAACTTTTGACGTGTTTCCGTGCTCTGTTCACGGTAAAGGACGCAGACACTGTCCACACCAGCTGATCTACCGTATGGCAATTTCTCCACTGTAGCGTTGCTTGTACCCGTGTCCGCTGTCTCAGAATCAGCTCTAGTCAGTTGCGACACCTGCGCCTCAAGCGACGCCGCTACCGCTGAGCTCGATGTTTCATCCGCGTCATTGGTAAAACACTCCCGACGCACCGCTTCCATGTCGATGCGCAAAGAAAGTTCACACTAGACGCCTGCGCCTGGCGAGCCACCCTTTTCCTCATGCTCATGAGGTTCAGCGCAAAACTCCGTCATGCCCTCGCGTGCGTCGCCCACCGGATGGGCTTTATCGGCCTTCCCCTCCACGGGGCTCATCTCCAAGCCAGCAGGTAGGGACCGCTGTTCTCTTTCAACCATGGATTGCTGACTGAGCAGCATCCGGCAACTCAGCGCCAGCAATCTCTACATTGTTTGCCGGGACTTGCGCTTCGCTCGAAGCGCTTTCGATCCCTACCGGCTTCAAGCTGCAGCAACTAACCACCTCTTCTGTTACACTGCTCAGCGATTCGTTGCCATCTCCTCTACCCGGAGGGGGTGATCGGCTCTGAGCTCGCTCTAGCGGCACCACCTCCTGTTGCGCACTTCGCTCTTTCTGGAGAGATTCTTTCATCTCCTTGTACTCTTGTTTGGCTATCGCTAGTTCGCGCTCGAGGGATTCCAGGCTGACATCGTCCAGCCTGGACCATAAGGCGCGCCTGGCGTATTGCCCACTCGAACACCTGAATGCGGCCATCACACCCGTTGCTCCCTAACCCTGCGGCTCGAGCGCTACGGAGGCAAGCAAATGGGAAGGGGGACTCACTATGCCGTCGCGTCGCTGCCCATGGCTCCTGCGACCTCTCCGGACCTCTCAGTCAGATGCCGCCTCGTCCTTTCCCACGGCTGCAGCACTCTCTTCCTCCGCAGGTTTGCACCAGTCTTCGTCCAAGACACTCCTCAGCTGGTGCCCCCTCTTCGACTCCAACAGCTCCAGAGGCTTCGCACCTGGATGTCGCCTCTCTTCGCCCCAACAGCCTCCGAAGCCCGTCACCAGGAGCTCGCTTACTTCCTCCGCAACGGCGCTCACTTGTCGCGATGACCAGCCGCAGCGGCGGGGCCTCTCACCAAGGTGTCGCCCTCCGCTGGTGTCCCATAGCGCCCGTGTCCGCTCCGCAGAAAGCCGTGTCCGCTTGAATCTTCCAACTGCCGCCGTTGCTCAGGGATACCACTCTGTGTCTGTTGAAGGCCTTGTCTTCGGCGTTTCACACCCGATGCGGTTCGCACCTTCGTACCCCCGTAGCCTGTCGTCCTTTCGGTATCTCGCCTTGGATGCCGAACTTCGTCGTTCTCTCCGTGGATGTCTTCGTCCATTCCTCGGGGCCGCTGCAGAGCACCAGTACTGTCGACTGCGCCAGTAAAAGGTTTGCCGGTGGTGTTGGTCCGGTGATTTCCAGAAACTGGATGCACCGCTTGAAGGCTTCTCGATGATATGACTAGCAAGCGAAGCGATTTAGTGAGAAACGAACTTTTATACAGGCTATTTACAGATGGGTACAAACAAAAGTCAGTATACGGCCACAACTATCCGCGGCCGGCCTAGCCGACCGCCTGCACAGAGGTGAGGGACACCGCGTCCCAGCAGTCAAACTGGCGCGCCCTGCACCAGCTCTCAACGGTCACTCCCCCCGCACTCGGCCAGACCGAGCGCCTGCCAGCTAGGAGTAGCTAGAGAAAAAAGCACACGGGCGCGGCTCCCTTCGCGGGTACACCACGAAGATGCCCGCGCCCCTTTCCACACGTAAAAATAAACTGCTAACTGCGGCTCATCAGTTTTGACGAATAGGAAAGCTCAGAACTGATGTCAGCGTTTTCCCTTACCCCCGAGTTCCTCCCTAGGTGGTCTCGCAATCCTTCGCAAAGGGGACAGGGGTCCAAGGTCGAGGCCGGCAGATAGCCCCGCAGCCCGGAGCGGCGAAGGAAACCGCAAGGACGAATGGGGAGACTAACCAAAAAAGGCATGAGTCCCCTTCTAGCGGCGTGCACCAAAGCAAAACAAAATAAAACAAAACCGGACGCGCAGCCTAGGTCACTGCCCTCTCGCGGAATATTCGCAACACATGTACAAAAAGATGCGACAGCGCGCCGAACCCTACAGACATCTAAGGTGCCCTCAGGCTCATTCAGTGCATCCTCGGTTCCTTGTTTCTGTTTGATGGACAACGCCGAAAAGGAGTTTTCGACGTTCTGTAGGCTGAAGCTCTATAGCGTCATTTTATCCGTGCGCATTCATCTGGCATAACGTCTTTGCCAAAAGTAACCAGACAGCCAGATTTATTTCTTAACCGTGTAGTGGAGCAGTTGTTATGTGTAAAGTAAGGAGGACCCTTGTCCTCACCTTTCCAGGCCTTTTGGTCCTAGAATATGTCGTAAGGACTCCACTATACAGCCAGAAGCAAACCCTGCTGTCTGGTTACTTTTGGCAAAGATGGTACCTGGAAGGCATAGAGACCAAGGAAAGAAGTACCCGTCATCCTGCGTTACAATTCCGACTAAAACCACGAAATATACAAGTGCTTACTGTTTACGTGCTTAGATACGTTAGTGTACCCCGGACTCGCTTCACCTCCGCCTGTTTTATTTCTTTTGCATTCAAAGTTTGTTCATGACGTCACTTCTTGACCGTTTTTTACGAGAGTTTCTACAAGGGGGATGATCCTGAGAAACGAATTTTGATCGGACTAAATCATCGCAGCAAAAATCGCATCCAACGCGAGAAGCCCAGAAAAGCGGTGGGCTCCGTCGACTGCCTCGCGTCGAGGAAGGTGGCGTCTGGGGGTTTTTGGCACCGCGACTCCTGGCGGCGGAACACACATTGGAGTCATCATGCAACGCTCGCTTTCCGGACGCCGCTTGCGAGGAAGGCGGCACTCGCGCTGCTGTACTGCCAACCGGAAGTAGATATGATCCGAAATGAGCGGACGTGTTGGCAGGCACGCAATAAACTTGGTTTCCGGACGCCGCTTGCGAGGAAGGCGGCACTCGCGCTGCTGTACTGCCAACCGGAAGTAGATATGATCCGAAATGAGCGGACGTGTTGGCAGGCACGCAATAAACTTGGGAGAGGCTTTTTATTTATTTATTTTTCTTTTTCGTTAAGCCAATGCGTGGCTGCCTCGGACATGCTGCGGTTTAAGCTTCCCAGCCGCATTATTTCGTTTTGCATCAACAAGACTGTCTCGATTGTGTAAGTCCTCCTGAAACACCGAAACAGTTTAATGTTGCGTTTAAGGTGACTGAAAACGTTAACAGCTCGCATCTTGGGAGAAGCCACAGGATGAAAACAGCGGGGTTTCACGCGGAAGTTGGGTCTTTAAACTCGCTTCGGCTTCTTTCAATCGGCCATGGTTTTACCGAAACGACTTACACTGTAGAGGACTGTCAGCACAGCTAAATACCGCCAGGGACAAGCAGCTACATTTGTGTGTTCTCGATCTAGAAATTTGATATCAGAGAGATTGTTTAGCTTTCTATTATTGCCTCCCAATTCTGGGATTTTTAAGAGCAACAATTATGCTTGCCTTGATTGGCTCCCTGGAAAGGCATAACTTGACGCCTAGAGTATTAAGATCGCGTCGTGTTAGTTTAATTTATTGTTTGGTTCATGGGGTTTATCGTACCAAAGCTACTGAGTCTGTGAGGGACGCCGTAGTGGACGGCTCCAAATAATTCCGACCATCTGGAGTTCTTTAGCGTGCACTGACATCGCACAGTACCCTAGCTTATAGCATTTCTCTCCATCGACATGCTACCGGGATCGAACCCGCGTCTTTCAGGTCAGCAGCCGAATACCATAACCACTGGGCCACCGCGGCAGCTGCGTCTGCTTGTCGCTTTCACTTCGTTCATGGTCTGACTGCGCCGCAGCGGAACGTGCTCCGTGTCGACCCGCGACCAAGAGAACATGGATATCACATGCGTGATTTCCAGCCCTGGCTGCACTCGTCGTTTAAAAAGGTCGCATATACAGAGTCAACGGAATTCTGATGTGAATGCGTAAAAGAAGAGTTTTTATGCGGGACCCGCCTCGACAAGGACCACGGTCAACAGGGAGATACCACGGCGCCTTATGGTGTTTCCCCGCTGGCCGCGTTCGTTGTCGCGCTTTTTGAATGCGAGCATGGAGTACCAACCAGCCCAGCAATTCATTCTGATTCCTCAGCAGTCGGCTACAACTCGAGATCTAAAGTGTAGAAGAACTGCAGATTGGGCTAGTTGTCACGCTTTTTGAATGCGAGCATGGAGCACTCGAAGCAGCAGATGCCCCTCAAAGGGGACCCCCTAGCCAATGGCGCCGTGCAATTTTCATGATACCGAGGTCAATCTTAATAAGCCGTGGTTCATCCCCTTTCAGCTGCCACCTCCTGCGATGTCACGCGAGGAGGTCCGATGGGAGTAGCCACGACGTCATGAGAATCGGTCGACGCAATCGGTTGGGGGGCCCCCCTTCGACGGAAATTTGCCGTTTCTTTCTTGAGTTGTATCGATTATGGTAAATGGGCGTTCCTCGTTATTATCGTAATGCACTTTGATTTTTTTTGCCTTTTTTTAGTTCTTAAACGTTTGTTGTTTTTTTTTCGCAATGTGTTCTTGTGTGCAGACGAGCGACTGCGCTGTAAGGTTGTATCTTGCAGCAATATTTGTCGACATTGGACAACTCACCTTGTTAGCGCTCGGTTTTAAGCATTAGGTTTGTGAACACATGATATGGTTGTGTCGTTTCTTACTACCGTTTGCATCGTCATCATTCTGATATCGTTGGAGGCGTAAAGTTAATCAAGTCCTGCCTTTGGCTCATGACGCCTTCTGTGTAAGCAGCGAAGCAACCAGCACACAAAACCGACCTGCGTCGCGAATTCGGGAGTGAACACTTCCCGTTGAGCGTAAGTGGTCGCCACAGAGCGTGACGACGGGCAGCAGCGGCTAAAAGGAAAGGATGAAAGGTAGTAAGGCCCTTCAAGTGGGCAAAAGAGCCGGATGACGATACAATCTCGCCCGTTCAGCAGCCCTGTTCGGCAGAGTTGTCCTCGAGCTGTCTCGAGCGGCATCGCACCACACAGAGCTTCCAAGAAAGTTCCTGCATCGACTGCCGCACTGAAGTGAGAACCCTTTGAACGCCGGCGGCCCATTTCGCTGATTCCGTGAAGCGACGGAAGGCAACGAGGGGCGCTGCATACTGGAACGCTGCTCTAACGGCGTACAGCCAACGCACCGCTTCTGTCGCGTCCGACTGATTGGCTGACGGCCTGGAACAATACCGAGAGAGAAAAGGCGTTGTTAGATCCTCGATTCTCACCATGTGAATAATCTGACCTCTGTATCCTCGCATGCTTCGCGTGCTTTTTTTCCTACCAAAACTGAGTCCTTATCCCACCCGAAGAGACTCCGACATGCTGTACCAATGGAGCCCGGAGGTTCCAGCGAGCCGGCGTGCCACAAAAACACTCCTTCTTCGCTGCAGTGCTCCGTTTTACGCTTTGCGTCGGGGTCCTCTCTAGGCCCCCTGTGTTTTCAATGTCACATGTTGCCACTATCATTACTGCCGAGATCTCGCAGTGTGTAAGGGGGCGTGTTGTTGGACCAGTAGCGTACACATGGCATGCCGACCGTGTAGAGAACACGGCGGGGCGATGCGATTCAATTCGAATTATATTACATTGCTATTTTTTTCCTTTCGTCATTACTGCAAGTGATGCAATTCGTCCCTGCTATCTCTGGGACGCTACAGCCTGCGCCGCCGACGATAAGAAAATAGCGGAACCAAAAGGAGAGGAATAGTCATACTGCACCGGCCGAGGCCAACTTGTTGCCTTCGTCGGGGATATCTCCGTCACTGATTGTCCCACTGCTAGAAACAGGTCTTTTGCAGGTCTTTGTCTTTTAGTGGCTCGTTTCTCAGTTTCGTGCAGTACACATCCGTTTGCGATGGCGAGGCCGCAGCTGCAGCGCGGGGGGGGGGGGGGGGGGCAGTAACGTGGCGTATGACTCGCGAATTATTATTAGTATTAGTTGTTCTTTATTAACAAAATAACAACGGAAGGAAAATATGCTGCTAGCCGCGGCATCTGCCATTCAACCTTGAAGCACCTGAGCTGCGACTACCGTGAGTAATAAAAGGACAGGGAGAGGGAAATTAAGGGGGGAGAGCTAGAAAAATAGGAGGGTGCGCTGTCATTCAATTGCTCGCTATATACCGAACCAGTACTCGAAAGGAAATCAAACTTCACGGACGCAGCCGCGATTGCGATAAAAGGGACGACTACGTGAAGAAACGCAGAAGTGCGCCTATAAAGAAGAGCGAAAGCGTCATCTGCGACAGGATCCTGACGTGCGGGTTCGCGATGCCGAGGAAATGAGGCAACGGCGCCACGATAATCACACTAGGGAGTTCGAGCGTCTGTTCAGTGCCAACGCTTTCAGATTCGCGTATTTGCATGGTCGGCGACAGACTGTCCAAAAAGGCTGCGAATTTGTATGCTGGATGTATGTACACTTAACAGCTACTTCATCACAACATCGCAGGGAGGCTGGGTTAAGCGACCAGCTGAGCATCTTTTATTGGTCGCCTGGTAAATTTGTTAGCTTCTCCGAAACCGATCCACGTCTTCGGAGGGTTTTCTGCAGAGATCCTGGATTGCAGCGACCTTAAAGAGCTACGGCTTTGCATTGTAGCAGCTCTATTGCAATGGCCCTCGAGCATAGCCCCAGTTCAGCCCCATTCACCGTTGCCAGCACACGCCAGCTGCGAAGTCAGTCCCGCGCTCGTCTCTCAACTCAGCCTAGGCCAGGCGCCAGTGACTCTAGGGCCGTTATTCATTGATCTCCATTGAGCCTGTTGGCGGCAGCAGGCATCCAGCGATGGGCCCGTGTCGCTGCGCGCGTCATCGCAACGGGTGCGGACGCAGTGCAGAGCGCGTCGAGCGGACCGGTCGCACCGGTTCGCGGTCAGTCGGCTCGCAAACAGCAACGCTGCCGCGCCTGCAGTGAAAGTTGTGCGCCGGCCGGGGGAGCTCGGTTCCTTCCTTCCCCGCTGGTCACGCGGACCACGAACACGTCCCAATGTCAAGGGCACGCGCAGGCGTTGGCGCGCAGCCGGCGCGACCGCTCGCCGCTGCCCCCTCCAGATCGATCTTCCTCCTCCTCCATCGATGCTATCGGATACCGCAGGAAAGTTCTGATACGCTCGGAGGTGGGGCTGCGCTTGCGTGCAGCCATCAGTGCTCTTGCGCAAGGCTGGCACACTCGGGCAGCGCAATCGGACGCCAGTACTTTGTAAACTTCCCTCAGTGGCGCGGCGGGTGCTGAGGTGTTTTTTCAGCTAAATGGCGCAAAAAAAGTGCCTCAAAGGCAGAAGTTCAAGCACACACACGTACAGCGTTGTATGTGTGAAGGACTGCGTAGAGTACAACATTGTGCGCAGCTTCATTGAAAGGGAAAGATGTGCTGTTTATGCACGGTCGACAGTAATCTGGCAGGGAAGGGGAGCAGGCCACCTTGAACCAGGTTAGCTTCTCATTATGACCACTGCGCCCCTGGTGTACGGTAATGAGTGAGCCAGTTGAACGCGAGGGTCCCAAAAGAAGGCGACAATGGTAGCGTCAAATGCTAAGACACAACTGTTTAAAGAAAATAGAAAAAAAATAAGTGAAAAATATTGAGAAATGAGCTGCTGGTGCGAAGCGACCACTGACACGATGGCGAAAACTATACTGCGCTCGTTTAATGTGTCTCCTGTTTTTTGGGCTCCCTTCTTTATCTGCTTATCTCTTTTGAGCCTAAGATGTGCCAGCAACTTTCTCCGCGCTAAACGTGCTCGGAGTAGTAATATATTGCGAAGGAAAACATCGATGTGCTGGTGCTCGCACAAAGAGAACGCTATTCATGTGGCTCTCCCCATAATGCACGCGTGGGGCAGGGTATGTATGGATACGTGGAGAGAGGGATGCCAAGAGCATCGTCCCTTTTGATACGAGGGGCGGTGGCGGGTGCCACGAGTCTCAATGGGCATTCTGGAGACTACGTCATCTGTCGCCACGCGATTGACGTGGGTCAGGAATCAGGTGCAAACATTCGTGAGGCGGTGGAGTGACGGCGTGCGCTATATCTATCACCGTCACTGTTTTACTCATCGAGGGGAAAAAAAGGAAATCGGGATGAAACATCACCTGAGAATTCTAAAGCCTATAGTCATGAAAAATAGAAGATAGAAAGCCGGCCCCGCCCGATGGCCTGTGGTACGCTCGTGTGGACGACTCTAATGAGTGCCCGGACAGACAGAGGAAAACAGCTTCAAAATAGTTTAGCTTGCGCAGGCCAGCTGCGTGTCGTAACGCTCCCTCCTGAGCTTTCTTGATTTCACCACAAGGGTTAGGATGACGAGGGACCATGGGGAAGCAGAGGTATGGAAATATTTTTCTAGGTGTCCATCTTGACTGGCGTCATCAGAGGCCATCTTCTGAAACAATTCTGTTGTCGGTTTGTTGCCATTGGTCAGCCCTACCTTCGCTACCGGAGCCAGCAAACGGCATTGCTCGCTAGCTACCGGCCCTTCCTCCATATTCAAAGCTGTACAAAGTGGCGGAAGAAAGGGAAGAAAAAAAAATGACCGTGAAAGACGTTATTTCAAGAGAGGCTGGATGCTTACGTCGAACGAATGTTGCCTAACAGTGAAAGTACCGGCGGACTGGTATTAAACGGCAAGAAAGGGCCGGCGATAGTTCGAAGGGACCGGGGTAAAATAAAAGCAGCGTGGGACGCCTTTGCAACAATATCGACAGTTGCATCTCACTGGTAGGATACGTGGTCCCGTTGAAGGCATGACATTGCAGTTATACTCTCATACCGAACACTTCAGTGAACTCCGCGTAACAGCGCCTTGGCGTTCGACAACGATGCTCGAACGCTTTACGTTTTCTGACACCCCCCCGCCTGTCTCTGTCATTTTAAAAGCCCATTTTCCGCTACCACACGCCACAGGAACGTAGCGGCGGGCAGTGCACATTTTGCGCTTTAAACGCCTGGAGTCTCTCGCTTCCCCTCGGCACACGGCAGTCTGGGTGACCCGAAACTCAATTGCAGTCCGCCCGGTGGCCGCCGCCGTCGTCGCAGGAACCGCGCCAAGATCTGGCGCGCTGCCGACAGCGCGGGTCGTCCCTATCTGCCAGCGCCGCGCCATTCCGCTCGAGCGCGGGGCGTCGTGTTCAATTTCCCAGCCTGCGCCGCGCGAAAACAACTTGGGGGCCATGTGGCCTGTGTCCGTCTCCCAGCCCGAAACTGACGTTTGGGTCGTTTTGGAACAACAAAACAACGCCGCCCGGCTGTTTGCGGGCGTTACGCGCGCAGGACAAGCTTCGACCGCTGTTCCGGCGCTACACTTGCTCTCTCGAGAGTTAAAGCAAACAGTTCCGATGACGTGCGCTAAAACCGGCATCCGCGTTTGTCATGGCCCCTCTCCGCCTAAAATAATTCGAAGCGTTCCCACGCAACTGCAAAGCACTCCTCGTATAAAGACGGATACGGTCGGCGCGGAAGCCGGCATAGAGGTCCTCTTTATTTTATTTTATTTTTTTACTGATATCGAATTACGGTGGATGGGAGTGTCTTACGCGCTGAATAGTCGGATGGCACTGTACTTTCGGGCTAGCCAGCCGTCTCCAAACATCGCCCTAACGTTACTTGCAGATTCATCGGTATCAGGCCACAGGTGCAGGCATGGACGGCAGCAGCTCAAAAATGTTAACAGCAAGAAGGAAATATCGCTTTTTTGTATCGATAGCTACATTACGGTAGCATTTCGAGCCTTCAGCGTGGCGGGGCAGCCACCCTGTGCCTGCACCGCCACGCTGTCACGTGGTTGGTCACGTGGAGCGGAGCAGCTGCCGGCGGCACAGTGCCGTGGCTGATCACGTGGTTCGTCACGTGGTTGGTCACGTGATCAAGTTCCACTCAGCCAGCTGTAGCTATCGCGTCACTCCAGGTTTAACCAGAGCTAAACCACCGCCAATTTTGTACATTTAAACCCGCGGGTGAGCCGCTGGTGCGACGGAGCGGGGATTGTCGAAGATCCTGACGCGCGGTTCACGGTCCGAGCTCGTGATCCTCTTCCACTTGTGGATGGACCGAAACTGTCGGCGTAATCTACGACCAACCTCCGCTCCAACACGAGCAAGACCGAATGCCTTTTTGTTCCGCACTTTTAATGTCTCATTTAAATATATTTAACGCCCGTGCAGTGTGAGGCCGTCAAAGGTGGATTCAGACGACGGGCCTAACGTCGATAAGCGGAATGGCCGCCGCGGTGGCTAAGTGGTTTTGGTGCTCGGCTTCTGACACGAAAGACAAGGGTTCGATCCTGGCCATGGCGGTCGCATTTCGACGAAGGCGAACTGCTTGGGGCCCGTGTACTCTGCGATGTCAGTGCACGTTAAAGAATCCCAGGTGGTCGAAATTTCCGGAGCCCTTCACTATGGCGCACCTAGTAGCCTGAGTCGCTTTGGGACGTTAAACCCCCATAAAGCAAACCGATAACTGGAATTCCACAGCGCACTTGGACCTAGTGCCGTCCTATAGCCCTGAGCTGCGGACTGCGCATCACGTACTACGAGCCGCTGCGATATAGAAAAATATCGGCGCGCTTGTATACTGAAAGAGATCCGGGGCCTGCAATTCGCCCGTTTCGCAATAACTGTCATTTGGTATGGGGGCAAGCAGCCCTCACGAACCTACGAAAATTGTGCGTTGAGATGAAAAGAATGCTCAGAATAATATACAATGTAGCATATGATCATCCATCTAAACCGCTCTTTATTAAAGACAACATAATGCGAATTGATGATCTGTATGCATACCGCTTAATTTCTGAATACATTACTGAGCTCAAAAACAATATCTCGTTCATGGCACAACTGGCTTCACTGCAGAAAAGAAATATCACGTATGCAACCAGAAACACCGATATTTGGCACACACACACTCATTCAGAACTGGTTACGGACAACATATGCTTAGAAACACTCTTCCATATTACTTAAACTTGTGCCAAAATTACAATTTGAATCTTCAATGTATTCGGTCAAAAGATTTGCGTCATTTTGTTTCATCTTACGCGAGCGGGTACCATATTATGTTTGATGTGCGGCATGATAATATGCACATCATTTTGTTTGTCATGGTTTGTGCAATTGTGCAAAAATTGTACTTTTTATGTATTATATTTTTTTGTCTGTGTTGAAACGCTTGTCCTGTGTGCCTTTTTTTCGCAAAGTTATGTATTTATATCGGGGGAGGCGAGAGCCCGTCAAGCTGGAAATCTAGCTTTCTCTCTCTGCCTCCCACATCCTTGGGATGGAAGATAAAGGCATTATTATTATTATTATTATTATTATTATTATTATTATTATTATTATTATTATTATTATTATTATTATTATTATTATTATTATTATTATTATTATTATTATTATTATTATTATTATTATTATTATTATTATTATTATTATTATTATTATAAATGCCGTGATGTCCCTGTGAAGCGCTCTACTCGATTGAAAATTCGCAGGGAACGCGCAACCAGCGCATGCGACTTGAGCAGGACTCCTGAAAGCGCGAGCGTTCTGTCGCCGCTATGCGCATTGTTGCACACCGCCTTTGTCACCGCGCAAAGCACAATCGGCGCTTGAGTGATGCGGAGACGCGTCCACAGCAGACCGCTCTAAACTCGGGGAGTTACTCAAGTGTTTGCGTATACATCACCACTGGCGTCTTATTGGGAGCCGGGTTCACGAGCGCGTGTGGAGCCGGAAGCGCGACATACGTACACGTCGTTTCTTTTTAATCCCTTAGCATTAGAACGCCCATTATCGCAAAGCGCCTGGCATTGGCGTGTGAAGCCTAAGTTCGCAGGAGGCGGAGTGGAGAGAGAGAAATCCTCCTCTAGAGGAGGGAGGGCGAGGGAAAGCAGAAGAGAGATCGGAAAAGAGGGTCGGAGGGTTATTCTTACACCGTGGTTGGAGGCGGCAGGTGGCGAGAGGGACACCGCGCTCGCCATTCACAGTCAAGGGGTGCGCACACAGTGACCGATGGACTGGATCCTGCTCACGGTCCGAACTCGTCACTCCGAGGGGAACACTAATGCTGACGCATACTCTGCCTCATGAATCACTTTGATCGTTCGTGAATTTTTTCCCCCAATCCTATGTAGCGACAGGTACACCTGTCCGTCGGCTCTGATCATCATTAGACGTTTTCAGCGTACCGGAGACGTCCTAGCGGATACGTATACCGGTTTACCGGACCCCTCTTGCGCATGCGCAGTGGCTCCCCCTGACCCCAACAATGCCACTGCGCTATGCGCAAGAGGGGTCCGGTAAACCGGTATACGTATCCGCTAGTACGTCTCCGGTACGCTGAAAACGTCTATTGTCCTTGTGCGCAGCGCCACCGTTGCCGGAGTCCCTGCGGAACCGCGAGCAGTCACAGCGGCTGGAGGACGAATCGGTTACGCAGTAGTTCTGCCAACTCTGGCACGCCGTGGTTGACAAATGCGCTCGACATCTCCTGTCGTCCGTCTTGTGCCGTTGAAGGTCAGCACTGACAGCCCGTATTCGCGCGTATCACGCGCGTGGTCTTGTGCGCCGGTTCCGCCGCGAACGCTTGATGTGCGGCGATTACGACCAATAAAAGCAATTGGCACTCAGCGCCGGTCAACTGCGCATATGCGCCTTCGCTTCGTCCGTAATCCCGTTCGTGCTGAGCTTTTTTTTTTGTTTTTGTATTCGACAAAATGCCAGTAGCCTCCAACATCAACAGGAGGAGTTCAGCTTATGGCGAACTGAAGCTACAGCGCCACAAGCATTCCTGGAAACTGGAGTACAGGAGGCTGAAAGCCCGTGATCCGAATGTTTGTCAGCGGTATGCTAACACGTACACCAATAAAAGTGTTGGTACTGCAGAAGAAAAATAAATGCATGACGAGAAAAAAGAATGCATTGCAGGAACTGTCAGGAAGTGACGAAGATTGGCGTAAGTATTCGTTAACTATAGTGGGATATAGCTCAAGAAGGAAGCAGCGAATATGCCTCAAAAAAGGCTTTCCAGCCAATGGCGTCTACCTATTCTCATGACATCAGGGTTAATGCCCTTGGACCTGCTAGCGCGAAATCGCAGGGGGTGCAGATGAAACGGGATGAACCACGGCATAATCGTATTAACCTGCAGGGCGTCATCAGAATCGGTCGACTTTATTGGATGGGGGGGGGGGGGGGGGGGGCTTCCTTGAGGGGCATCTGCCGCTTCGCTCTGGAGTTGCATCCGACTGTAGAACGTTTAACACGAGTTGTAACCGGCTCATCGAGTTTGTGTGACGCTTAACCTTGAGGGTGACCTTGGCCAAACCATAAATAAATAAAATGAATGCTGCCGCGACTTTGATTCGAACCCGGGGCGGCTCAAATAGATCATCTTCGCTCGCCAGTGCACGAGAGCACTGTGCAGTCGCCGCAACGGATCGCGCCTCGTGTTAAACTGCAATACACTCTCGAGCTGTGCATGCATTGCACATAGTCTTCTCCAACTAATACTGCGACCGAACTAATATGCACTCATCAATAATCATCAACGGGAGCCAGAAGAAATGGGCACCTTGTTGAAGGCTGCTGAAAAGTATATGAAGATGGCATCTGTGTGATTCCCATTAGTTAATAGAGAGATTTAGCATACCGGAGACGTACTACCGGAAGAAGTCCAACCGAAATTTTTATTGAAAACAGACAAACAGCAAAGTAACAGCCACGCATGCTCCAAGCTAGAAAAAGTGAATGTACACATGATAATTGAAAAAAGAAAGATTTTAGCATACCGCAGACGTACTACCGGAAGAAGTCCAACCGAAATTTTTATTGAAAACAAACAGCAGAGCAACAGCCACGCATGCTCCAAGCTAGGAAAAAATAAATGCACACATGATAATTGAAAAAAGAAAGATTTTAGCATACCGGAGACGTACTAGCGGAGAAGTCCAACCGAAATTTTTATTGAAAACAAACAGCAGAGCAACAGCCACGCATGCTCCAAACTAGAAAAAATAAATGTACACATGATAATTGAAAAAAAGAAAGGTTTTAGCATACCGGAGACGTACTAGCGGGAGAAGACCAACCGAAATTTTCATTGAAAACAAACAGCAGAGCAACAGCCACGCATGCTCCAAGCTAGGAAAAAATAAATGTACACATGATAATTGAAAAAAAGAAAGGTTTTAGCATACCGGAGACGTACTAGCGGGAGAAGACCAACCGAAATTTTCATTTAAAACAAACAGCAGAGCAACAGCCACGCATGCTCCAAGCTAGGAAAAATAAATGTACACATGATAATTGAAAAAAGAAAGGCTTTAGCATACCGGAGACGTACTAGCGGGAGAAGACCAACCGAAATTTTCATTGAAAACAAACAGCAGAGCAACAGCCACGCATGCTCCAAGCTAGGAAAAAATAAATGTACACATGATAATTGAAAAAAAGAAAGGTTTTAGCATACCGGAGACGTACTAGCGGGAGAAGACCAACCGAAATTTTTATTGAAAACAAACAGCAGAGCAACAGCCACGCATGCTCCAAACTAGGAAAAAATAAATGTACACATGATAATTGAAAAAAAGAAAGGTTTTAGCATACCGGAGACGTACTAGCGGGAGAAGACCAACCGAAATTTCATTGAAAACAAACAGCAGAGCAACAGCCACGCATGCTCCAAACTAGGAAAAAAATAAATGTACACATGATAATTGAAAAAAAAGAAAGATTTTAGCATACCGGAGACGTACTAGCGGGAGAAGTCCAACCGAAATTTTTATTGAAAACAAACAGCAGAGCAACAGCCACGCATGCTCCAAACTAGGAAAAAATAAATGTACACATGATAATTGAAAAAAAGAAAGTTTTAGCATACCGGAGACGTACTAGCGGGAGAAGACCAACCGAAATTTTCATTGAAAACAAACAGCAGAGCAACAGCCACGCATGCTCCAAGCTAGGAAAAAATAAATGTACACATGATAATTGAAAAAAAGAAAGGTTTTAGCATACCGGGAGACGTACTAGCGGGAGAAGACCAACCGAAATTTTCATTGAAAACAAACAGCAGAGCAACAGCCACGCATGCTCCAAACTAGGAAAAAATAAATGTACACATGATAATTGAAAAAAAGAAAGATTTTAGCATACCGGAGACGTACTAGCGGTGAGAAGTCCAACCGAAATTTTCATTGAAAACAAACAGCAGAGCAACAGCCACGCATGCTCCAAACTAGGAAAAAATAAATGTACACATGATAATTGAAAAAAAGAAAGATTTTAGCATACCGGAGACGTACTAGCGGGAGAAGTCCAACCGAAATTTTTATTGAAAACAAACAGCAGAGCAACAGCCACGCATGCTCCAAACTAGGAAAAAATAAATGTACACATGATAATTGAAAAAAAGAAAGGTTTTTAGCATACCGGAGACGTACTAGCGGGAGAAGACCAACCGAAATTTTCATTGAAAACAAACAGCAGAGCAACAGCCACGCATGCTCCAAGCTAGGAAAAAATAAATGTACACATGATAATTGAAAAAAAGAAAGGTTTTAGCATACCGGAGACGTACTAGCGGGAGAAGACCAACCGAAATTTTCATTGAAAACAAACAGCAGAGCAACAGCCACGCATGCTCCAAACTAGGAAAAAATAAATGTACACATGATAATTGAAAAAAAGAAAGGTTTTAGCATACCGGAGACGTACTAGCGGGAGAAGACCAACCGAAATTTTCATTGAAAACAAACAGCAGAGCAACAGCCACGCATGCTCCAAGCTAGGAAAAAATAAATGTACACATGATAATTGAAAAAAGAAAGATTTTAGCATACCGGAAACATACTAGCGGGAGAAGTCCAACCGAAATTTTTATTGAAAACAAACAGCAGAGCAACAGCCACGCATGCTCCAAGCTAGGAAAAAATAAATGCACACATGATAATTGAAAAAAGAAAGATTTTAGCATACCGGAGACGTACTAGCGGGAGAAGTCCAACCGAAATTTTTATTGAAAACAAACAGCAAAGCAACAGCCACGCATGCTCCAAACTAGGAAAAATAAATGTACACATGATAATTGAAAAAAGAAAGGTTTTAGCATACCGGAGACGTACTAGCGGGAGAAGTCCAACCGAAATTTTATTGAAAACAAACAGCAGAGCAACAGCCACGCATGCTCCAAGCTAGGAAAAAATAAATGTACACATGATAATTGAAAAAAGAAAGATTTTAGCATACCGGAGACGTACTACCGGAAGAAGTCCAACCGAAATTTTTATTGAAAACAAACAGCAGAGCAACAGCCACGCATGCTCCAAGATATGAAAAATAAATGTACACATGTTAATTGAAAAAAGAAAGATTTTAGCATACCGGAGACGTACTAGCGGGAGAAGACCAACCGAAATTTTCATTGAAAACAAACAGCAGAGCAACAGCCACGCATGCTCCAAGCTAGGAAAAAATAAATGTACACATGATAATTGAAAAAAGAAAGATTTTAGCATACCGGAAACATACTAGCGGGAGAAGTCCAACCGAAATTTTTATGAAAACAAAAAGCAGAGCAACAGCCACGCATGCTCCAAGCGTAGGAAAAAATAAATGCACACATGATAATTGAAAAAAGAAAGATTTTAGCATACCGGAGACGTACTAGCGGGAGAAGTCCAACCGAAATTTTTATTGAAAACAAACAGCAAAGCAACAGCCACGCATGCTCCAAACTAGGAAAAAATAAATGTACACATGATAATTGAAAAAAGAAAGGTTTTAGCATACCGGAGACGTACTAGCGGGAGAAGTCCAACCGAAATTTTTATTGAAAACAAACAGCAGAGCAACAGCCACGCATGCTCCAAGCTAGGAAAAAATAAATGTACACATGATAATTGAAAAAAGAAAGATTTTAGCATACCGGAGACGTACTACCGGAAGAAGTCCAACCGAAATTTTATTGAAAACAAACAGCAGAGCAACAGCCACGCATGCTCCAAGATATGAAAAATAAATGTACACATGTTAATTGAAAAAGAAAGATTTTAGCATACCGGAGACGTACTACCGGAAGAAGCCCAACCGAAATCTTTATTGAAAATAAACAGCAGAGCAACATCCACGCATGCTCCAAGCTAGGAAAAAATAAATGTACACATGATAACTGAAAAAAGATTTTAGCATACCGGAGACGTACTAGCGGAAGAAGTCCAACCGAAATTTTTATTGAAAACAGCAGAGCAACAGCCACGCATGCTCCAAGCTAGGAAAATAAATGTACACATTATAAATGAAAAAAGAAAGATTTTAGCATACCGGAGACGTACTAGCGGGAGAAGTCCAACCGAAATCTTTATGAAAACAAACAGCAGAGCAACAGCCACGCATGCTCCAAGCTAGGAAAAAATAAATGTACACATGATAATTGATTTTAGCATACCGGAGACGTACTAGCGGGAGAAGTCTAACCGAAATTTTTATTGAAAACAAACAGCAGAGCAACAGCCACGCATGCTCCAAGCTAGGCAAAAATAAATGTACACATGATAATTGAAAAAAGAAAGATTTTAGCATACCGGAGACGTACTAGCGGAAGAAGTCCAACCGAAATTTTTATTGAAAACAAACAGCAGAGCAACAGCCACGCATGCTCCAAGCTAGGAAAAAATAAATGTACACATGATAATTAAAAAAGAAAGATTTTAGCATACCGGAGACGTACTAGCGGAAGAAGCCCAACCGAAATTTTTATTGAAAACAAACAGCTGAGCAACAGCCACGCATGCTCCAAGCTAGGAAAAAATAAATGTACACATGATAATTAAAAAGGAAAGATTTTAGCATACCGGAGACGTACTAGCGGGAGAAGTCAATCGAAATTTTTATTGAAAACAAACAGCAGAGCAACAGCCACGCATGCTCCAAGCTAGGAAAAAATAAATGTACATATGATAACTGAAAAAAGAAAGGTTTTAGCATACCGGAGACGTACTAGCGGAAGAAGTCCAACCGAAATTTTTATTGAAAACAAACAGCAGAGCAACAGCCACGCATGCTCCAAGCTAGGAAAAAAATAAATGTACACATGATAATTAAAAAAGAAAGATTTTAGCATACCGGAGACGTACTAGCGGAAGAAGTCCAACCGAAATTTTTATTGAAAACAAACAGCAGAGCAACAGCCACGCATGCTCCAAGCTAGGAAAAAATAAATGTACACATGATAATTAAAAAAGAAAGATTTTAGCATACCGGAGACGTACTAGCGGGAGAAGTCCAATCGAAATTTTTATTGAAAACAAACAGCAGAGCAACAGCCACGCATGCTCCAAGCTAGGAAAAAATAAATGTACACATGATAACTGAAAAAAGAAAGGTTTTAGCATACCGGAGACGTACTAGCGAGAGAGAAGTCCAACCGAAATTTTTATTGAAAACAAACAGCAGAGCAACAGCCACGCATGCTCCAAGCTAGGAAAAAATAAATGTACACATGATAATTAAAAAAGAAAGATTTTAGCATACCGGAGACGTACTAGCGGGAGAAGTCCAATCGAAATTTTTATTGAAAACAAACAGCAGAGCAACAGCCAAGCATGCTCCAAGCTAGGCAAAAATAAATGTACACATGATAATTGAAAAAGAAAGGTTTTAGCATACCGGAGACGTACTAGCGGGAGAAGTCCAACCGAAATTTTTATTGAAAACAAACAGCAGAGCAACAGCCACGCATGCTCCAAGCTAGGAAAAAATAAATGTACACATGATAATTGAAAAAAGAAAGATTTTAGCATACCGGAGACGTACTAGCGGAAGAAGTCCAACCGAAATTTTTATTGAAAACAAACAGCAGAGCAACAGCCACGCATGCTCCAAGCTAGGAAAAAATAAATGTACACATGATAATTAAAAACAAAGATTTTAGCATACCGGAGACGTACTAGCGGGAGAAGTCCAATCGAAATTTTTATTGAAAACAAACAGCAGAGCAACAGCCACGCATGCTCCAAGCTAGGAAAAAATAAATGTACACATAATTGAAAAAAGAAAGATTTTAGCATACCGGAGACGTACTAGCGGGAGAAGGCCAACCGAAATTTTTATTGAAAACAAACAGCAGAGCAACAGCCACGCATGCTCCAAGCTAGGAAAAAATAAATGTTACACATGATAATTGAAAAAAGAAAGATTTTAGCATACCGGAGACGTACTAGCGGAAGAAGTCCAACCGAAAATTTTATTGAAAACAAACAGCAGAGCAACAGCCACGCATGCTCCAAGCTAGGAAAAAATAAATGTACACATGATAATTGAAAAAAGAAAGATTTTAGCATACCGGAGACATACTAGCGGGAGAAGTCCAATCGAAATTTTTATTGAAAACAAACAGCAGAGCAACAGCCACGCATGCTTCAAGCTAGGAAAAATAAATGTACACATGATAATTGAAAAAAGAAAGATTTTAGCATACCGGAGACGTACTAGCGGGAGAAGTCCAACCGAAATTTTTATTGAAAACAAACAGCAGAGCAACTGCCACGCATGCTCCAAGCTAGGAAAAGATAAAATGTACACATGATAATTGAAAAAATAGATTTTTAACTTCTTAAATTATGATATGCAGATACAGCTTTTCCTGGCTTGGTGCATGCGTGGCTGTTGCCCGGCAGACTGTTTTCAATAAACAAAAATCCAGTTGTAAGTACATCCCTTCTCCTGCGCTATTCTTTGTCGTGTGCGCGTCCTTTCTGGCTAGTTGTAACTCTTTTGAACAGTACTATCCGTGACGTTACTGCCGCCTCCGAAATCATAAAAGGAAAATAAAAACGCTAGACAGGCCGTCTAAAGGCGGTCGCCCTCTCTCTGTTTGGAGTGAAACACCGTAGGGGTTGATCCCACATGACCGCCACAGTTTAGGAATTTGCGTCCCCCTCCTTCCCCATGGGTGTGGCTGGTTTCACTTCCGGCCTTAATCCGTTATAGTGGCCTCCGGGCAAATTCAGCCGGGGAGAGTCGGTGCGCTGTTTGCTACGGGGGAACTGGTCGGCGCGGCTGTGCAGGCTTCTCTGCGCTGGGAGGCAGTGGCTGGGAGAGAGTTATCGGGAGAGGAGGTGCAGCGGGCGGGCAGACAAAACAAAGGTGAAACGGCGCCGCGGTTTCACATGCAACAAACATGTTTTGCTCATCAATCATGCGCGGATAAGGCCCGGCTGTGCCGCCGTCCGAGCTGGAACGAGCGAGGCACGCTTTCTGCGCGCGACACGCAAGCGCTCGTGCCGGTCGGTGCCGGCTTTTTTGGCGCTCCGGTCGCGTAGTGGTTAAAGCAAGACGCGCGGATGCCTGGGATGCGAGCGGGGTGTGACACCACCTGACTACGTATACTTACGTGAAGAATAAAGTAACGGCAAAAGCTAGAGCAGACGAAAAAAATGGGGGGGGGGGGGGGGGGCGTCAAACCAACGCCACTTCGGCAGCCGAGGGTATGTAGATCATTGGCTGGAAAGCCGCTGCGCTTGCATAAAGGTGTAGCCCGTTAATATTGACTATTCGAATTATGAACAGCTTTTCTGGGAAGCAAAATTTGTCTCTATATATTTGCGCCTCTTTGACGTGGACACTCGCTGTTCGGACAGTGGACAGGGTGAAAAAATACGCAGCCCACTGTAGCCCATGTACTTTGGCCGCGTTAATGTGGACAGCGACGACGAAAGAAAAAAAAGCCTGAACAGCTGCCCTAACGAGATATTATACTATATTGATAAGGAGAGGCAGGAGAGCCGAAACTGTTTGCGGCCAAGTAGAAAGATTCAAATACGCACTGAGTGAAATGTCATGGTTTCACGGAACGCGCATCCTCTACTCATCGCACTGTGCGCATGCGCTCTGGCCCATCAGCCCGCAGGTTGTCAGGCGCGCCGACTCGTCCTGTCCACCCGGTGGTTGCTCGCTGCCGAAACGCTTCTCTCTCTGGTGTCAGATTTTCCGCCAGAGAGGCGCTGCCAGCGGCTCGGCGGTTCGAGTCTGGCGCACGCTGGTCGTAGTGCGCCAACACTTTTTAATGCGAAAGCATTACTAGGCTATGTCGGCACCAGAAGTTTCCGCAAAGTGTCTTAAAAATGTGTCCGCAAAACGTGGAAGCAAGAGTGGCATGATGAGCTATATAAAGTCAGTGATTAAACAATATGGAATCAATCATTAGTCATTGCACATTAACATTAGTCATTAATTAATTACCGTAATTAACGGTCGTAATTATTGATACCGTTAGATCACACTAATTAACGGTGCTAGTCAATGAGTGTAATTGAAGGAAGCGATTACTTATGCTAATTGACGACGATAATTAGTGAGACCATGGGACGTCATAAGGATGTGGCGTCATAGGGTGTTGCGTCATCTCATACGTCTAATGACGTCACGCCTACAACCAATTGGAGTAAAGCAAAAAACGGAGCCCCGGATGTCGGCTGTCTGAGAAGTACGATGTTATGCAGGTTTTCAAATAGTTCTAGAACATTCCTTATGACGTCACATGGACAAGAACTACCAAGTCGACTAGCAGCCACCAACATCGCGGCAAACACTAATGCTTTCGCATTTCTCCAATCTAAGTTTTTTTATACCGCTTCCTCGCTATACCCTCGATCTTGCCCCAACTGCCCCGAACTATATGTCGATCTTGCGCAGTCTCTTCTATGTACTGTGCTGTCACTGCTTCTATGTACTGTGCTGCACTGTTCAGTCCCTCTTCCTCCGTCCTCCACTGGCGTACGTGGCTGGCTTCTCGCGAAGATGATCAGCTCGGCCTGGTGCGGCAGGCGAAGCACGTTTCGAGCACATGATACGCTCTCTGAAATAAAGTGATTTACTGCTGCTACACCTTGGACGGAACTACTTCTAATGTTTCTGGCTCTACAAATTTCCTATATTAAGGCTGACGTCTGGTGCCTCTATAGGTGTCCTGCAATTATCCGAAACGAACTGAACTTCAACTATAGACAGACAAATATACTTTTCCTGCTTTCAGCGATTGAGCTCACGAAAAAAAGAAAAAGCCGAAAGAACCGGAAATGTCGCTTTTAAATAATGGGTGAGATTGTGTCCTTTGCAGCGAGCGCTATTTCCGAAAAAAAAAGAAAATGTGAAGAGGTACTACTTCCGAAGGCCAAAGTTGAGGTGGTGATCTGCCTACACATCCGAGCTGCACTCCAGCTGTTTGCTTCGATCGGGGCGCGCGGTGAGCGCTCCGACGCGCATGCGTTGAGTTCCTTCTTGTAGCCTCAGAGAGGAATTCATACAAGCAATGAATGCGTTCGAGCAGCAAGCGGCAAGGCCTTGCTATGCATCGCGCGAGGACATTTCACGCCCTTGCATGCTCTCTGTTTTCAACCTGCGTTATAGCCGTGCGACATATCAATGTTACGGATATGCGTTGTAGGATGCCTTCATTTCACAGGCGAGCAACAACAGTAAATCTTTAAAAGTTAGCAAGTGCACCTAAACCCGTCCTTCTAAACAACTAATACCCCTGTCACACGGGCATTTCGAGGGCCCTCGAACCGATAGTCTATCGACTCAAAGGCGATCGAGCGCTGCCACACGGGCAGTTTCAATGGCGATCGAGTCAATAGCCTATCGAGTCAACGGAGTAGCGCAGAACTCCATCGAGATTTCGAGGCCTTCGAGCGCTGCCCAAGGTTGCTAGCGTTGCTCCGAGCGGCGCCAAGCGCACTTTCGTACACGACACATTCACGATGAAAAAACATGAACAAACATTATTCGCATAAAATTTAATTTAAGCAGCCTGTAAAATTATTTTAAAATTATATTAGACTGGTTTTAAGCGCATTAAGCGCATTCATTTTGCGTTGCAGTCTTTGCGTTGCTTGCGTACTTAACGTTGACAACATGGCGGCACCCTGCCCGCCCGCTTCACAGCGATAACAGCTTCGTCGCTAATCCCTCAAAGCAATATCGTGTTCTAAGCTGTTGTATTCGCCTTCGATTTGCCCATTCTTACTCTCGCATAAAGTTTCAAGAGAAAAATAGCTCTTGTTTTCAGATATCATGGCGATTTCCCCGGTCTTAAGCCTGACGAAGCAGCGCTCCGACGCAGTTGGACTGGCTTGGTTTTGGCTCGTCTTGTATTAAAGTGGCTACAGCAGTGTCTGCATATGTACGTCGCGTACGTGCAATTAAAAGGGTTTTTAACGACTTTCGCGTATGCCTGTATTTCAGCATTTAGTATACATTTATCAACTATTTTTGTTATTTTTGCAAAATCCAAAGTAGCGATTGTGGCGCCACTCATCTGTGGCGTAAGACACGAGAACCATTTCAATGGCCATTGAGATTTGCCGTGTAGCAGCGGCGAGTTCGATGGCGATTGAGAATCTCGAAGACCCTCGACTCGAGGGTGATTGAAACTGGCCGTGTGACAGGGTATAACTTCACATAGAGGTACTAGTGCCTGACTGAAAAATTCATTTGTCCTTAAACTTCATTCGTGGTTGGCCGGTGGCTCCGTTCGTTGGCTGGTTCTGTGAACTTAGCCGTTGACTTCTTATATCGTGCGAACCACGGAGAAGACATCATTACGCATGGTCCCCCAGCACGGCGAATGGCTGCATTTAATGGCGTCCGGAGACAAAAAAAAAAAGATAGAAAATATATCTCTTAATACTCTAAAAGCTACAAAGGTCCTATACGTAAGCAGCACATCCATCGAACTTTACAAGGGCGAGAAAAAAATCCATTTTGTTTGACACAAATTGCTATGGAGGAGACACTGAGCGGCTATGCTCCGGCAGAAGTTTCTTTCACGCAACACCAGTGTTCTTGCTGTTGGGGGGGGGGGGGGGGGGGGGGGGGGGGGGCACCTTTTATTACCACCCAAGCGAATAAATGTCGGTGCGCGTCAGCCCGTTGTGCCTATATGGCGGAGCGCGCAGGGCACTCTTATTGTTATTTTTTTTTAGGCAGGCCAGCGTAATACACGTCAGGGCGCGCCGATGACACACACGCATTCCCTTCCGCCTCGTCATGCATGGAATGTGAAATATTTGCAGCAAAAAAAAATGCGGAAAAATGTCACGCAAAAAGCTGTAAAAACTGCTCGAGGAGCCAGCTGGCACGAAGGGAATATCGTGGTTAAAATTTAACCCAGGAGAAAGAGGGACACCGCATCGCTAGTAAGCACGACGATTTTGTTCTGGCCTTCTCCAGGACACCATAGTTGCAGGCGGAAAGAAACAAATGCCTCGCTACACGACGAATTCGCGTTCGTTCGCTAGCTGCGCGTCGGGATAGCGAAAAACATGAAGCTCTCGCTGTGTCACTTCGCTACAACGCCACACAGTTTGCGCGATGAAGTGGAGGCGTTTCATATGTAGTGAATTTCAATCTCGCGCGAAAGGAAGTTTCGTGATATGGCAATTCCGATCCCCCCCCCCCGCCCGCCCCCCCCCCCCAGAAGTACGACGTCACAAGAAGCGTTCAAGAGACTCTGAAGCAACTTAATTCATACAAATTTTGTTGCGAGTAAAAAATTATTGTCGGACTTTTGGGGGCTATCATGGGTGTTTTGTTCGGCGGAAAATTAAAGACGCGTTTATTGCTGAGAAAATTCGAGTGAAAAAAAATGACTTTTTTCTCCTGCCCCTCGATACAAACTCGTGACGTCAAAAACGAAAAGAACTCCGTGATCACTGTTTGAAACTTGATAGCGGTGTAGGCTAGCCTCCGAGATAAGCGTATATTCGCTCTTGACGTCGCTGCAACTTGCATGGAAACGTTAGGTGGCGGCAATACTTGTATTTCATTTTTTTTTTCCTTTTCAGCTGATAAAAGATCTAATTTAAGTGAAAACTGCCTCTTTGTCATTAGAAAGCGTTATTTATTGATGCAGGACAACTTCAAATCGTCTTTAGTGCCATTTAAAATAGCGAGAAATTCCGTGTCTATGTCTCCTAGTTACGTTAATATCATGTAAATGTTTTGCCGGAGAGTGAACTGTTATTTATTCATTGTTTGATTTGTTATGCCTGAAATGTTGTTTCAGTAGGATGAGCTCGGATATCTAATGTTCATTTTTAAATGAGCGGTTGTAATGCATATACTTTGTCACATGTATTTGCTACTCTGAGTGTTTCCGTGTACAAAATTTTATTGCTTACTAACTTGTATGTGGCCAATGGCTATAACTAGTTTACAGACGTAATTGCCGTAGACATCTTTACTGACGGCAGGAGAGAGAGAGAAAACTTCTTTATTCAAAACACAAAGTTTGGTGTTTTGAAGCATCGGGCAGCTGTTCCTGGAATGTGCGGAGATGCTGAAGCGGAGAAGTGAGTCACTTCTTCTGCGAAATGATTGTGGGGTTTTTTTTTTTATGGCACAATGGTGTCAGTGGCCAAAGAGCGCCATGGCACACGGTGTTTTTTCGTCTTAAGGTGGGGATCAAAGACCCATTTCCCAAGCAATCTTCGCCCTTAAGGAGCCGAGCACCAGACCAGGGGAAAGCTTGTACCCATTGTATCACCGGTGGGTACCCGGCGAAATATTGCGGTTTCAGCTGGGATTCGAACCAGGGACTGGATGACGATGGGTTTGGATGTGTGGCCACTTCCTGAATTCACGAATGTTATCAGGTTTGGTTTAGTTTATGGGTTTAAACGTCCCAAAGCTTTCAGGCTATGAGGGCCGAAGTAGTGGGAGGGTTCCGGAAATTTCGACCACCTGGGGTTCTTTAACGTGCACTGACAGTGACTGTTATCAGGGTATCAGCGATGTGTCTCTAGTATTTGCGCCCACTGTCAAGAACTTGTATTACGCGTGACACTGTCTTTGCTCGCCATCCTGAATTTGTTGTCGAGAAGAAAAAAATGGAAATAACCGAACTTATTATTCGGCACAGTTAGACTTCATTTGTTTTATGTGCAACGCACTGAAATGAATCTCACCTTAGTGCGCGAAGGACGAAATAAAATGCTATGAGCTTTGATTCATAGTTGGTGTTCGTTGATCGCTGAGAGTCGCCTACTTCGCATCTGAACTCTGCTCAGACACTTCGGAACAGTGGGAGAAAGGGGGCGGTCGCCCCTCCATCCAACAATTCCCCACAGGGAGCAGTGCCCCCCCCCCCCGCCTCCTTTTCAAACTGTTTGCACTCATATAAAAATTCTGATATATGCTTCAATTCTAGGACGTTACCAATGTAAAGCACAGCGTAGCTGAACTAGTTGGCTTCGTAGCCAATATTAAAGCTTTTCGCTTGAGTCACGGAAACAAATCATGTACTAATTACGGAAGCAGTTGAATGATTGACCCCTGCTAATGAGCATGACTAACAGAATTGGAACAGAGTATGCGCAAACTTTGTTAATGCGGTGGATCACTCGTCTCGTGTGCATTTTTACTAAGATGCTCGCTTCATTTTAAAAGAAAAATGATAACAAAAATAGAGTATATTAAAATCGGAAATAAACACGCAGTCTTTAAATAAATAGCAAAACAAACTGGAAGTCTTGCTCTCCCACTCTAAAAAAAAGTTCCGGAGTCCCTGATTCTTCTGATTCTGCGTCTATTCCCTGCTTCCTAAATGTTGCTTCTAGAAGGGGGTGGTTGCGGCGGGAGTCCTTTCGTACCAAGTAGCCAATAGAAGAACTAAAGAAAAGGGAGGAAAAGAAAAGAGGCATTGTAAAAATTCTTAAATTCGCAGCGCATATGTGCGCTTAAGTTCTTCGCGTGATATACACAGCAAAGGACGACCTCGCGAATCGGGGGAGTTGAGGATGTAACTGTGCATTTTAAGGTTAAAAAAAATTTCGGGAAGAAATATTTTTATAATATTGTTATTACTACTTTCATTATGTTTAAGTTGTGGTTACCGATATAATGCGCTATTCGCAGGTTACATAGTTGGAACGTTCTTCACGAGAAAAGGCAGGTAGGAAAATTGGTGGGAGGGCCAGGACACCGTGTTCAAATGAATGAAATGCAAACGGGATAAGTCCAGTGCGAACCCAAAACTTAACAAAAAAATAAAAAACTGAAGGAGAAGAAACGCAAACGCGGCTTTTTATCACATTCGAAGATCGCTCATCCCACTTTAAAACGTTCAAAATGATAATCAACAGCGCAAATATCGAACCTGCCTCTACTATAGAATTTCTCACTTCGCCCTTCTCGAATGAACTGACCTGTTCACGTCTAATTTTATTCCCGATTCTCCCACAGTGCTGCAGCAAAACAATTGGAGGGGGCACTTCAGCTCTGCCTTAAGGCTATATGACACGATAGCGTAATGAGCTAATTCCTATATATGAAGTAGGTCATTCTGGGCTTCACACTGGAAGTTCTCATAGCCCTCCTGGCGCAGTGGTGTAGCGGTTAAGCGATGCGCCACTGCCCTACGATGGCAGGTGATACCACCGGTGGGCCTTGTGCGAACCAGATTGATCTTCCCGAGCCACCAATCATTAATTTAACTGCCACCTGCCACGGTGGGCAGTTTGCTCACTATCCAGTGGGGCAGGTTGTGATGACGCCGCAAGGTGACGCGACCTAGGTGGCCCACCTGCCTCCTATGCCCATCTGCATACCCTAGCACATGCTAGGGGACCACCTGCCAGAGCCATGGCCGTGATTTTTCGCTCACAACGCCGACGTCGACAACGCCAACGCCGACACCGTACTTTCTGGAGAACGGGGCCTTTAACGCTATCGCGTTAAATATGTTACAGATTTCCATGTGATGCAATTTCATTTCTGTGGTAATTGAATTGCTCTCGTGTTCAACACACAGGGAACTTCCACTCAAAAGACACTGATGTGTAGCGACGCGCTTCAGAAAGCTGTGGCTCCTTGTGTTTCGAACAAAGGGTCAAATGCGGTGCAGGACTTCCGTACGCATTCCCGGGCCATGGTTGAACCGAGCATCCTCGAGTTGGCCAATCAAGACAGGCTGGTCCCTTCTGCGCTGCGTGGCTGTTGTTGTGCCCGTCGCTCTATCGTCGTCTTTTCGCGCGTTTTTTTTTTTTTAATTTCCAGCATGAACCTGCTGGACCTCGAGAAAATACTTGAAGGGCTATGATATTGCTTCACGAGTGAATGACAATGCCATTCCAGAGGTAGACAGTATTCGAGTCCTAGGGCTGCGCATGCAAGCTAATGGCAAAAACACTGAAACTATCATGAGACTTGAAGCGAGTACCAGCCAGACGTGCCGGCCACTCATGCGTATTTCTAGCAAGCATGCTGGGACGAAGGAGGCCCATCTTTTGAGATTAGTTCAGGACTTCGTCATAAGCCGTGTGCTATACGTTGCCCTCTATCTCAAACTGGGCAAAGCAGAAAAGGACAAAATTGAAATCATAACAACAACAAAATTAACCGCACTAGGTCTTCCTCCGAACACTTCTACGGTAAAGCTTCTGAAGTCTCCAACACTCTGAATGAGCTCATAGAAGCCGCCACGGTGTCGCAGCATCATATACTTTTAAAAAGCAAAACTGGAAGGAAAATCATGGAGCGCCTGCGGTTCGAACCCTCGGGGTGTTCAAAGAGGACAGATAACGTACCTAGAGCAACCAGGGATAGACTCAAAATTCCACCGCTGCCAAAGAACATGCATCCGGTATTTCACGAAGGTAGACGCAAAGAAGGTAGACGCAGTTCAAATTTCAACGTAGATCCGATGTGCTCTACACGGACGCTGCCGAATACGATAGCAAGGCAGCGCACACAGCGGTAGTGGTTCGTGAGAGTGGAGACCCGGTCTCATGCTGCACCGTTAAAAACACAAGTGCAACTGAGGCAGGAGAAGTTGTCATTGCTCTAGCAATAATGCAAAACGGTACAAGGGTCATAGTTAGTGACTATAAGGCAGCCATTAAGAATTATGATATGGACAGAATCTTTGCTGCAGCCGCCAAAATTCTGAGTGAGGTGCAAGTACCATCAAAGGTAGTCTCACTGATCTGGTCCCCGGCTCATCAGGACCTGTGGGGGAACGAGAAGGTGCACGCGATCTCCCAAGGGCTCACTTTCCGGTCGATCGCCGCTGACGCGCCGCCTCCACACGAGGAACACATCCCTTCGGGTGACTAACTCGCAACATTCCATGAAATCATTTCTCATTATATAAGCTCGGTCGTAAGGCCTATCCCGCAGCAGCTTTAAAGCTCAGCAGGAAAGAGGAAATCGTGTGGAGGAAATTGCAAACCGGGGTGTTTCCAAACCCTCAACTGTACTGTAAATGACATCCAGAAGTCTTTAATCCTAGATGTACGCACTGCAATAGCATTGCAGATATAGTCCACGTGTTCTGGACCTGCCCTTTCTATAACGACCCGAATAGAAATATGCAATCTTGGGAGACCTTATTACTCAACCACGAAGCAGAAGAATAACTCAAAGTCATCGGTCTCGCCCTGACCGCCGCCGAGTCCCAAGGTATTCCGGCCGACGGTTAAGGGGAATGAATGGGGGTTGAGGCTAAAGCCTTCTTCCCCGTCATTAAAGTTATTTCTCTCTCTCTCTCTCTGTGACGACAGGCAGCGAGACGGTTGCAAAGGCCTCGCAGCCTCTCACGAAATAATCTCACTTTACTAAATGTCTTGGTAATTCAGCCCATCATTTTATTTATGGTGAAACGCCGAGCCGCGGTATCGCCTGGCCGCTGCGGAAGGCTTGCCCGCCATGCCGGCGTTTCACTGCGGACTTGGCGCTGCGGTGTAAACATGGGCGTAAAGCTCACGCAATTACTCGTGATGCATAGACGAAAAACAGGCGGCGAAGTAGGTGTAACGAAAGGATTCGCCGCACATGTAGCTGACTTTGTGGCAAGCCAAAGGTCAGAAGCAGCAAGCAGAGTTGTACGAGAGCGGGAGGAAAGGTGACCTCTTCCAACGTCCACGCGAAACCCGCGCTCCCGCCCACACATGTTGATCCGGCTCCCGCGCTTTGCATTCAGCGCGCGTGGAACTACTGCCCGGCGCTCACTAATTCGGCAGTGTTTATACCCACTTGTGCAGGCCGGGGCACATCAAAGCGGTTTTATCTCCCGACGAGCCGCTCCGGCGGAAAAGCGGCCCTTTTTATGCTCCCCGGCAATTCTAATTATAGGCCCCAGTGTCCCGGCGTCCACGGGGCTTCGTAATTAGGTTCTCGGCGCGGGCAGTCGCTTTGAAGTCGATCGAGGCTGCGCAAATATTGGGGAGGCGGCCGGGCCCATTCGCAGCGGCGCAAGGTCCGCGCTGGGATGACGAGTGCTGTCGTCGGGAGAGGACGCCGCTGGTATCGGGCACGGGCAGCCGCCGCCCGCGCGCGCGATTCTGGGGCGAGCATGCGCACCTCGATGCCTCGCGTATCGATCGCCCGAGTGGCCTGTGTGCGTGTGCGCGCGTGTGTGTGTGTCAAGGCTGCGCGTGGAGACAAAGAAAGACGCAGGTCTTTGTCTGCCGTCGTCGGTTCCTCGGTGGAAAGCGTCGCGCGCGCGTCCATTTCTCAACGCCGCTTATTCTGGCCGCGCTATAAAGGTGGCGCTCTTTTTTTCCCCGCCGAGACAGTCCTCCGCTAAGACGCGGCAGGTCGTGATCGATCGAATGTGCCCTCAACGTCGTGCGGCCCGGCTGTGCTGCCCTGCGGCGAGCGTCGTGGAGCCACTCACGGACGGCTCGCCCCGCGGCGGTGGGAACAGTGATGGGCGCTCTCGTGAGAAGCCTGAAGCAGCAGTGTTCCATACTGTGGCCAGAGAAGGTCCCTCAGTTGGATCCAAAAATCTCTATTTTGGGCCCTTTTTTTTCCCTGAAGCACATTGAAAACTGCGTCAGTGTGAAAAAAAGTGAAATGATACCCGCTCTTAAGATTGCCTGAAACTCCATAAAAATTCCCTTTTCGCCAAAATATTTTTTCTCAAGTTCTCCGAAAATGATAAAATTCCGCGAACCCTGTAGGTTACAAAAAAAAAAAAACGGGCCTGCTTCGACCGTCACTGGTTAGGTGCCGGTATTGGAGACACAGTACACGTTTTTATGGTTAATGAATTTTTTTATTGTTTTACGAGCCAAAGGAACGCTGTGGGCATGGAGGTACGCTGCAGTGGAGGGCTCCAGATTAATTTCGACTGCCTGGGGTTTTCTCAACGCGAACCAGAACCTCACCACGCGGGCGTTTTGCGCCGCTTAGCCCCCATAGATATGCTGCAGCCATTCGACCCCGGGATGACTCGTGAACTTGGACCGAACGGCTCAACGCCAAATCACTTAGCGACCGTGACGAGTTCAACCGCGTTTTGAACATGTGGCTAGCGCACCAGCGCCGAACGTGGAACCGGGCGATCAGCGAACGATCCGCGCACTCCCAGTGATGCCGGCGCGAGCCATCGATCCCGTTTCGGCCGAGTAACTGTTCGGCTGTGTGCCCGGCCATCGGCCAGGATGTGGCGGTCGTAGAGTGAGAGCCCCGCGTGCCCCCAAGCTCCCCCTTTCGAGCACCACGGTCGCGTTCCGTTCGTTGGGTCAAGGACCTGCGGTGTTTGTCTCATTTTTCCCACTTTGGAGCGCCTATGCAACAAGAGTGTCACGTGCCAGCCACGTGCGCTGCTCGGTCGTCGCTTGCGAGGCCCTGAACAAGCCCGAAATGCGCCACTTCTCTCCCTTCTCCTCCCCCCCCCCCAAATCCGTTCATATTCCAGCCGCCGATCGCGCCGAGAGTTGACAATGCGCGCCGCACGACCGATGGCAGCCTCCGATGTTCACTGCACCCTTGCGTGTTAGCGACCCGATTGTGTTCGCTGCGCTGAGTACCGAGCACCGCGTTTTACCACGGGTGCGCACACATGAAAAAAACTACGGCTCATTATAGCCGTCTTTTCCTCATTAAAAAAAAGAGCCATGCACACGCATACACGCACACGCACGCACGCAGCCAGACAGGCACGCAGGTGCTTCGGACTATTCAAGCGTCATAGTATACCTGGCTTTTTTTCCATATCTCCTCTATTTGCACTCATTATTATCCAAGGTATTTTTAGCCCGTTACAAGTGATGAATGTTATTCGCTCCAGCAAACTTTTTTTTTTCTTCTAATTGTACGCATGTGCTCTCAAATACGCCTCTGCTATTGTGCACTTCGTCGCACTCAGATGGTGTGTCGTCCTCTTCTATATATTAGTTTTGGGATCCAGTGTGCGCGTGAGTGAGTGAGTGAGTGAGTGAGTGAGTGAGTGAGTGAGTGAGTGAGTGAGTGAGTGAGTGAGTGAGTGAGTGAGTGAGTGAGTGAGTGAGTGAGTGAGTGAGTGAGTGAGTGAGTGAGTGAGTGAGTGAGTGAGTGAGTGAGTGAGTGAGTGAGTGGTATGGCATGGTATGGTATGGTATGGTATATGGGATTTAACATCCGAACGCTGCGCATTGGCTATAAGAGACGCCATAGTGGAGGATGTCCGTTTAATCTCAACCATTTGGGGATCATGAACAAACTCCAACTCGCCGGAAGCGTAAGCAATAAGAGTTTGTATGGGCATCCTATTCAAAGAAGTGTGGCCAAAAAGAGCTGTGGATTGGTTAAGATTACGCCTGGCTTTTAAACAGGCTGGCAAATATTTATATTCTTGACTGTTTAATAGCTATATGCAGATCAAAGTCGTGCGCGGCCGCTGAAACCGGCAAGAGAAAATCCATATCAAAAAAGCAAGTTTGGAGAGTTCGCTTCTACTTGCCTCTCTTCGTTTCACATACGTGTCCTTTCGACTGTTTTTGTTATTTTTTTCAGCCAGCATTACGACCTCTGAACAGTAATAAGTGGCCCGGGAATGCGCACGCTAACGTGGTGTTGTGTGCACGTTCTTGGCACATCGACGTGCGAATGCTGAATCAGTTTTGTTGATCCATCTGGTATTCTCTTTGTGCCACCGCTGAGTGATCGCTTGCTATTCCGCTGAACAGTCGTGCAATGCGTGCGTGTTCCAGGTTTGCACCACGCGCAATGCTGTGACGTGTCGAGACGCCATCCCGTGTTAGCGACATGCAGAGTGACGTTGTTGTGGAAGGAAAGAAGTAAGCGCAGTGATCTTAAAGGGACACTGAGGTCAAGTTGAAGTTGGCCTCCATCGATATATTGCCGCATTCTAAAGACGAAGAGGCCACTTTCACAGTGAGAACGGAGCTTTTATCAGATAGAAAAGGTAAAAGAAGAAATGAAATACAGATTACGCCATCACCAGCTGTTTTCACAAGCAAACTGCGCTGTATGGAAGCATTTTTTGCGCGGATTCCAGAGGCCTGTTTACGCGCCATTCACTTCATAATATTAGTCACGAAGGTCACTTCGGTGAAGTCGTCACGGGTTTAAACCGAGTGGTGGGAAGGTTCTTGAACCCAATTTTGTCACCAATACAGTCGAGCCCACTTATAACGAACCTGATAGGAACGTCTTGCAGTGGACTAACATCGAGAGGTGCTTGATCATGATCATTTCAGTACCCTGTGGAGTGCGCCCCACAAGCCATATGTGACAAAGGGACTGAGAAGATCCCAGGCCATTCTACTACGTCGAATTCGCACGGCCTCTGCTCGCACTCCTGCCTGGATGCATAAGACGGGCATGGCATCGTCTCCGCTATGTCCTTTATGTGGTGTGTGCGGGGATATCGAACATTATATTATGTACGGCCCAGAGTACAACGCAGAAAGGTATGTGATGTTCGCTTCCTTCAAGAAGACAGGAACCCGTCACAGCACAGTTCAGGACATTGTCTACCCGAGTGGAAACCAGGCATGCAGAAGGGAGGCTGCACACCTTCTTTTAACATTTCTGTAGGACACGGATCTTGTATCTAAATGGTTACAGCAGGAACGAACTATGGTCAACTGTGAACGAATGTGTGCGTAGATGGTGTCTTCTGGAGTGGACTACGTTATATTGTGAGTGAATGTGTGTATGGATTGTGGCACTACAATGGACTATGTTCTATTGTGACTGAATATGCGCATAGATGGTGACTTCTGGAGAGGACTGTGATGTGAACTGTGTGGAGTGAATGTGTGCATGGATGGTGACTGCGGGGAGTGGAATATGTGCTATTATAAGAGACTGTGCGAATAGCGGGGTAGATCCGACAGGTTTCAGGACATTATTAACATAGAAGTGACGCTACGGGGGAGCAATTGCCGGCAGAATAAGCAAGGCTAATCCCACCTGTAGCATTCAACACCTCAACTCAACTGGACTAACATTGTATTCATTCTTTTTTTTTTTTCGCGGTGAGTGGTATAGATCCTCGGGCATTTAGGGCAGTGGTGTCCTTTGCATTGCAGCCAGCAGTCTACGCATCATACTTTTGGCTCGTAATAAAAACTAACGGTGAAACAGTTTTCGGCACTTCAATGAAGTGGGCGCAGTCATTCTTCTCCTCTGTGAAATAAAACAACATATACGCGTCCGGACACTTAAAAAGAGCATTTTATGGTAAATTTTATAGCAGCATATGACGCCTTTTCGGACGTGGTCTTGAAAAGAGGAGAACGATTGATTCTTTATGTAGGAAAACACTTCAGCATAGTTGCAGAAAAAAAGCTCAAAGCCGAGGTGAGATCGTGAAACGTGGCGCGAAGCCTAATAATGAGATACAGAAGCATCGATAAGGCGGCAAACTCTCGAGCGAACATTTATGCCGGCGCAGGCCACGGTTGTGGATGCTGTCGCTCAGCTGCGAGCACTAATAAGGCAGTAATTACTCATTAGCACCCACCCAAGCTCAGCCATATGGTGACAAAATAAAGCTGTACAGCTTTCACAAAAACATCGTTGCTGAAGCAAAATTGGCCCTGGGGCGAGGTTCGAACCCTGAACCAGCGCCTGTCCTCTACCAAATGAGCTAACCAGAACGACGCCGTATGCGGGGGTGCAAATGAGTAATTACTACATTAGTGCAAATCCATCTAACCCTGTGGGATTCCCCTCAACATTGGATCAGCTGTGAGCGTGCTAAACGCAATTTCACTGGCGCCAAACAGGGCATCACTGACACCTTCAGAACCCGCGGCCAGAGACGTCAAACTTTGGGAAGTGATGTCGTAAGACGCGTACCCCCCGCAATCTCCGTTAGACGCGTAGGGCAATGCGCGTTTGTGAAACAGCAACGGTACCGTTCACAACAGTGCATTATTTAACTGACGATCGCGATAACTGACCAGTGCGCCTGGTCGGCATGTATCGCAACGCAGCCGCCAGCGAGCGCATTACAAAATTTCTCGCCGCGGACGGTGCCTTCATGCTAGCGTCCTTTTTTGCTCATATTAGCTGAAACGGCCCATCGAAGACGTCTGTAGAGGCAATAATCCACAGCAAAACAGTATCAACTGTTTTCTAGCCATCGCAGTTTCGTTTAACCAGAGCAGCCACCATGAAAACGTTGGTACGCGGACACTATTTTTTAAATGAGTGCTGCACCCGGCTGCCATAACCTAACGCGTTCTTGACGGTAAAAAAAAAAAATGAGTCTACGTCGAATGCGACCTTTCTTTGCTTGCACACTGGCCATACAATTAGATGTATCGTGATAAAAGAATTGGATGCAGATGGGCGGGGAGATGAATCACTCGATACATGGTCGCACAACTCAACGAGCGGAAGGCACATAACACAGATGAACATTATGAAAAACAGCGCAAAAAAACACAAGAACCAACAGACACGACAACACATGACCAACTCGCCCAACTCGCTCTGCTTCTACAGCAAAGATGAACAGGAAGTCCGATATCATGCCACTGATTTCAACTATAGTGCTCTTCCTCTAGTATACAGGGTGTTTCACCTGAGACGTTACACAATTTTGTAGCGAGAGCTACACTACGCCAGCTCTCCGAGCCTTCAGCGTGGCATCCCTTGAGCTCCGTGGCGGCGCCGGTTGGCCACGTGGTGCGGAGCAGCTGCTGCTGCCGGCGGCGCGGCGTGCCGGCAAAACCGAGCTGCAACAGCTGTGCGCATGCGCCGTGTCGAGTGAGGGGTTCGGCGGAACCGCCTGGGCAAAGATGGAGAGCGGAGGAGAGGGCGAGCTGAGCTCGGCAGCTCTGAAAGAAGCCAGGGCTCGGAGTTGGAACGAAACCAAAAGGAGGCGGCGAGCCGAGGAGACGGAGGAAGAGCGATAAGCGACGTAAGAACTACGCGATTCGGAAGGTGCGCCTAGCCGCCGATAGTGAAACCACGTCCGGGGACGAAGATGAAGTAACGCCCAGCTATCGCGTCATTCCAGGTTAAACCAAAGCTAAACCACAGCCAATTTTTTTTTTAAAATAGGCTTTTTGAGTCAGAAGCGCGCTTTTTTCTGTAAAGCATTGTCAGCGGTGTAGTACATCAGAATACAGCTAAAACGTGCTAACTAGCAGATTGGTTAGCTATAATATTAAATAGTTGTCTTTTTAACTATTATCTTTAGGCTCTTTAATTAACGAGAGGCGTGAAGACCACCGCAAATAATATCCATATGAGTTTTTACAATTTCGAAAACGCGGTAACCTTCGACGCTGTTGCCCAACAAATTTTGGCTATATCGCGCCAAAATACATGCGCTTTCTTGAAGCTTGCAGGAAAAGCGACCTCTTCAGTGCGCGTAACTCGTCGAAATAGCCAAAATTTGTTGGTTAGGTAACTGCGTTTTAAGAATTCTAAAAACTGATATGGATAAAATGGCAGTGGACTACACGCTTCTTAATAATTAAGGAGCCTGACAGTAATAGTTAAAAAGTCAAGATTTCAATCATAGTTAACCAGCCTGCTAGTTAGCAAATCTTAGCTGTATTCTGATTTATTATACCGCTGACCGCGCTATGCCGAAGAAAGCGCTCTTCTAACCTAAAAAGCCTATTTTTAAAAATTGTGTAAAGCCATAGGTGACACACCCTGTATAGGATTTTCCGTCGTGTATGGCGCATTTTGACCTCGGTTCCCAATGCATCTCTAAAACACATCTACTGCTTCTATACTACTACACACCCCCGTAGAGAGCAGTGCGTTGTCCCGTGTCCTTTGTTTCTGTGTGCTGTGCTTCCCGCTGGTTTTCTTTAGATGAAACAGGAAACAGCGTGTTGGACAGGACAAAGGGGAGGATCGACTTGACAGCGCTGCGTCTTGTCCCGTCTCACAATATTTCTCGTTTATCGACCACGTATGCAGCCAAGTAGCGCAACGCTCAGCTGCATGGAAACAAATGGAAAAGTGATTATACTTCTTTTTTAAGGTCTAGTGTGTTTGTTTTCGCTAAACCCAATCTAGATGGTCGGCAAGTAAGTGGTTCAAGGGAATACAACGGCTTTCGAAGGTTTCCGACCGATAAGTGCGCAGAACGTTTGCCGCAAGGCTTGTTCTCTCTCTCTCTGTTTATTGAAGTGTGAGGGGGGAAAATGGCACCATTCCGAGCAAAGCTGTGTGGGCTGCGCGTATTTATTCCGGCAGTTGCATTCTCTTTTCCACAAAACATGCGTGTCGCTGACATTCGGTCGTAGCACGGTCACTGTTGAGGGAGCCAGAAAAGCCGAGTTGCAGCACATGCCTCTCACGTATAGACAGGATGAATTCTCAGGAACAGACTTTGCGCAACACAAAATAACAGCCAAGTGGGCGGGGACAACTCTACCTTTATAGGGCTTTTCGCGTCCGCACGCCCGTTGTTTACAGTTTCCCAATGCCCGTTCGAGACAGTCATGACACAACTAAAGTGGTCCGGGAAGAGTGCGCTACTTGAGATGCCGGATGGAAACTGTCCCCGAAGGAAGCGCCTGATTGTTCCTTCGTTGTCGCCTTGTTTACTCTCGCATTCGTCTCTTGTTGCGGTATCTGGGAATCAGTTGACATAGCAGCAGACTGTTACAGAAACGCACGATGGCCTGTTTTTCTCTGTTGGCTCTCCGTCCTTCCCCCTCACCATCCACGCTTTGTGTCGCGCAACAAGATAGCCGGCGCTGTCGAAGCGCTTCTCAAAAGAGTCCAACTATCGGGACACTCCTCCCTGGTGCCGAAATAGTAGACGTGACGCGCAATCGACGGGCTTCCGGTCCGCCTTCTCGTTGAGCGGTTGGGGTGCTTCTTCCTATCAATGCCTATCTTTTTTCTACTCGCGGACGTGTGCTCTGATTACTCTCCACTGTTCAATAGCGGCTGGCAGCAGCACAAAACCCTCGGGTTTATTGACAGGAACGACGCTAACTCCGTTTTCCACCAAATTTTCCGCCTTTTCGGAAAATATAACGACCAGAGGTAAAGCCGCATTTTACCGACGCACTCAGCCAATACGTACTACATGTTACAAAATGCAGAGAAAATTAGAAATGCTTCATGTGTTTATACATACATGTTTCTTTTTTTTTCGATGAGACAGATCTTTGATTATGTTGCTGTTGGCGACTGGTGTTGTTGATGCGCGAAGGAGAAACCATACAGACTCTATTACAACACACACAACGAAAAGCGGTCATATTTTTTTTCTAATTTACACATATTCAAAGCGACCAGAGAGAGTGAACCCGCAAGGCGCCTTCCGGAGCATCGGTTCCTCCTCCGACCTGGCGATTTTAACAAACGCATCATAGTTGATCAACACAACCTGTCTCCGTACTTGGTTCTTCTGCTTTTGTTAGATGAAGTTGCAGAAGTGGCAATGAGTAAAGAACAAGCTACAGCCTTGATTCTAACATTGCCCGCGTGCTCAGCACCAATCACAAAGCCATTGTCGAGTGTCAAAGAGGTGCCCCTAAAAGAAGCTTATCAGCGGTCAGTGGCCAACTTTCGGCAAATTCATTTCCCACTGACACTTGAGCAATGTTGCAAGTGGAGGAGGCTCCAATAGCTTCAAAAGGTACTCGTTGCCGCTACTCGACCACTGCAGCTGCCTCTGCAGCGCTGCACCGTACTGCGCTGCGCTGTTTTGACGTCGTGCTGTTTTTTTCCCCGCGCTCTTCTGTCTTTGTGCTGTTTTGTCGCTGTGCCGTTTTGTCCGGCGTTCCGTTTTGATGCGTGCTGTTTTTTCCCTGCGCTGTTTTGTCGCCATGCTGTTTTTTCCCTGCGCTATTTTGTCGCTGCGCTGTTCTTTGTGCGCTGTTTTGTCGCATGCTGTTTTGTCGTGTGCTGTTCTTTCGTGTCCCCTGCCGCCAGTAGCAAGCAACGGTGTCGAGAAACTGACGTGGTTCCCCAAAATTTTACCAGCTGAAAGTCAGTTGCTTTCCAAGCTCCTGACCTCTCCATGGTGCCAGAGATGTCCTCATGAAGGAAGATGCGGTTGGCTGCCCCCGTTCATGTCTCGAACGTACGCGCCATGACAACTCCGGCAACTCACAGCCGACAGGGTTGCAGAATGACGTCGCTACGAAAGCGTTTCCGGCTGCTCGTGCGCTAGTTATATTAGCGTCCAATCCTGCAGAGACGTCTCGTCTGCAAAATAGACATGCAGTTCTGATCGCAAATGTATGCGATGTGTGTCCGCCGTTGCACTTTCCGCCTCGCATTCGGTGAACGCAGTTCTTCGGCCGAAGGCCCGCACCGTACAGCGGGAGCAACGATAGCCACTTCCATGTTTCCGCGCACTTCCATGCCTGCCAAACTCGCTGACGTTTCCCTTTATGTCGTAAGGCAGCGCTCCGCAAACTGCACCATTTGGGCCGTGTTTTGCAACGGCTGCTTCCCTTATTTATTTATTTTTTGTTCCTTTAGCATTGGTGGCTGTCGCCTGTCATATCAGGGCTGACAGCTAGCAAGCAATGTCACTCGACAGCTTTGTTTCTAAAAACGCTACTCACCAAAGACAAAGAGACAGAATAATGAATTGAGAAAAGAGGTGTTGCCAGACACGGCCTTTAACTTAATTTCCCATCTATACGACAGTGGCAGCAACAGTCTGACATTATCGGATATATATCTTTATGAGATTGCTATCTGATATTAATGATATGATAATTATTATTGATTTATTGCTTTTTATTTTGATTTATTTATTGATCGATCGATCGATCGATGGATTGATTGATTGATTGATTGATTGATTGATTGATTGATTGATTGATTGATTGATTGATTGATTGATTGAGTACCACTGTGTGGTGCTCACCGCTCCTCGTGCACCACTTCGCTTCTCCAGCGCGGGCGTGGAAGAGATAGTCACGTGGCATGTGCGCCACGGAGTGACGCGATGTGAAGGACGTCGCTGTTCGCTCTCTTCAATCAACGCTGAAATCTTAGGAGACTTGCCTGAGCATGCATCTGGCTTTACAATCTTGCCGAACTGTGAGCCGAAGCAAGAGGCCGAGAGCAGCCTCCGCCGCTCGCTGATGCGCTTGGTGCTCTGTTACAGCGCCACATTCCTCTCTTCCTTGCTGCTGTGGCGACGCCAGCCGTGAGGCCGAAACCGTGGCAAGCGACGGTCGGCCTGAGGCGGCGGGAAGGGACGAAGACTGGGAGAGCTCGGACAAGAAGTGTTTATTTACCTATCCGCTTTATCTCATATTCGTCAGAGCGTATACACCGCGGTTGCTAAAACATCGGCTTCCAAGGCCGTACAAGCTCCCTAGGTCTCTAGATAGGAGCCCATTGTCTTCGAGCACGGACCAAGAACCAAAGCAGAGACTGCCTCTTCGCACGCCACCACGAAGGCGTATAGACGCGCCTCCCCGAGTTCCACGCACACCGCCACACTCTCACTTGCGCGCCTGCTCTAAGATGACTGGCGGTAAAGAGGTCGCGTCGCCGGCTTGCTGGTCGTCCCTGCATTCGGGCTGTCGGCCCCATCTGTCTTCACGTGGATCGTTTGCTGGAGCACCACTTTAGCAGAACCGTCGGTCAATGACTGCAAGCGCCAACGTAACTAAATGCACCAGGAGATGACAGTGACCATCATCGCTCGTTTGAAACCGCCGTAGTAGTCGTACACCTGGATCGTTCGGCGTCCCGAGAGCTCGCCGGCCGGCGACTCGCTTTCCCTCGCTGCATCCGTTAGCATCAGTTACCGGAGGCGCTGGGAACAGACCGTCCCTGGCGTCACGCGAGACGGCAGCCTTCGTCGAAGGGTGCCTGCTCGCGAGCGTCTCTCTCTCGCGTTTCGGGGCCTCAAGTCGCCGGGCGAACGACACCCACACTGCTGTTTTCAGACGCAGCCGGCGGGGCCAACTTGACCTTTGGGAGATGTACACAAGGCAATCAAAGGCCAGCGCCAGGACGCAGCTGTAAAACTCCTACCGCACTGCTTCGTTCCTTTTATTAATGCACAGCGGTTCGAAGAACTGCGATCATCATCACAAAATATAGAAAAAAAAGTGTGGTTTTGACTGGCGCTTGTTGCGTAACTTAGACGTAGTTACTAGCGCGGAAAATACAGAGAACAGGGAAAAAAGTTTTCACTGGACACAGCACTATAGAACACCCTTTTTTCCTTGTCATTTCTGTTTTTCGCGTTAGTTGTCACCTCAGAGCACAAAATCACCCCAAGCCAAAAACAGGTTTGACACCGACTTGAAATGCTCATGTGATATGACAGAATGCGACCACACCCGGTGTGCGAACTGCTAGGGATGTCCACATAACTCGCACGTGCTCTGGGGACTACCCATGCAACTTCCCATTGGGCCTTTGAAAATTGGGGCTTCGACCCACCTCGTGCTCATCAAAAAACGTGAACCATGGCGCTCTTTGGCCACGCTGCCCTTGCGTCATTAAAACCTAGTCATCATCATCATCGTTATCATAATTTTAAATAACTGTACTTACTCGCCTGGTTCCCAAGAGGAAAAAAAATATCATTAATTTGAGCGAAATACCGGTCGTTGCTATATTTTATAATACTTCACTCTCTTGCACGTTTCATTACTGTTCACGCAGACAAACGCGGGACACCCAGCTGCGGCGCAGTAGTTCTGTCACCATTTCGGTTCGTTTTATGTATAAAGCGCAAACGTGTCAGCGCATTTTATTCCCGTTCATTTTGTAAATGGTTCGAATCTGTGAGAACGACGTCACGTACCATGAATAGGATTTCACGCAAAGAACAATGTTTCGAGAGGAGAGGTTAAATGCTTCTGATTTCTGATATCGGTATAATTTCCTTGCTCTTAAAAATTGGAATCGTTTTTAATTATGCTTGAGTGGATGATTAAAAATTTTATTTGCGCACAACTTTTATATCAGCTTTATTCACGCAAACCTTGTGAAAATAAACCTATGCCTGTGAAATTACGCGAATTTGTCAAATATCTCCCGATTCCCCACGAGTCTGTTTAAAAAGTTTTAACTGTCATAGCTTTGTGCGATTGTGCCCCTTAATGACTTAATGATTGTATCAGAAGTCACACCGCAAAGCACTTATGCACATTACTACTCTCGGCATTATAATTAATTCAGTTGTCTTGGTTGTAGGGACTCGCTCAAGTGCGAAAGCCATCGGCAGCGTTAAAGCGTCTGTCGAGCGCAGAAAATTCCCTTGGATTAGCTAAGTATAGTTTCAATATATTTTATGGAAGTTGTGGAGAACCTGTTTCCCCCCTCCATTTCGACGCGGCCCATCTTCACCATCGTGCGTCAGGACAGCACCGGCTGGGCTAGGAGGAAAGTTTTTCATGGGGGAAGCGGAAACAGCGACGGGAGCGCCACGGAACCGGAGAGAGTCTCATCGGGATCCGGCCAACGTCAGGAGCGGTTGCAGCCGCACGGAGATCCGTCGTGCATTGCCGCTGGCCTTCTGGTTCCAGGCAGCGAAGCGAGCGCCGCAAAAGAGCGCTCTCGGCACCCCACCCCAGCAAATGCTCGGGGATGGCTCTGCCCCAAGAATGCGGCGCACACGGGAAAACCCGGCCGCCATTATCGGCGCATACAAACGTTCGCCGTCGATACCTCCGAAGTCGCGCCCCTGCACCAGCCGGTAAGTCGGAAGTCCTTCTTACGCAGCCTTATATTTCCGAGGAATGCCTCGTTGATGTTTTTGTAGCTAGCTGGCCAGCTCTGTGCATTAATTGCAAGTGTAATAAATAGCATATGAGTGTTCACGCTGTGTCGTCCCTTCCCTTTGTCCCTCGAGCACGAACCCCATCCGCGGTTAGCAAGCGGGAACGCTTCATCCGCGGAGCGGCTGTGCGGTGGCAAAAGGCTGATCCCCCCCCCCCCCCCCCCCACATATTTCCACAATGTGTCCGCTCATAAAGAGGCTCTGTTTTAGCGCATAGGAATTATGACAGATCTCACTATACGATAGAGAATGCTTAACAAAATTTTTAAAGGGATACTGCATTAAATTTTAGGCGGTCTAATTTTTTTACTGGAATGAAAGCTGGAGTTCTCAAGACGACTGAAACCGCATCGTTTTTTGCACGAAGCCAGCGGAAAGCCCCTTTTCCCCTCATTTTTTTCTTTGAACTGGTGCACCTGGCAGCGGCGCCCCGAACTAGTGTCCCTTGTAAGCTGTGACGTCACGTGTCTCCCTGCCTCCGTGCCCGGCCGTTTGCGTCCCGAGTCCTTTGAGCTCGAATTTGATCCACGCGGCTGCCAGACGAGCAAAAGGTTGGGGTGCCACAGTATTACTCCTCTATAGGTTATAACAGTAGTGCGGTGGGGTAGTGGACACGCCATGTCGTACCTTCCAAAAAATGCTGAGCTCTGAAGAATGGATCCGTGTGGCTCAGCTATAGCCTTTTCGATAAACCTAGGTCGAAATTTTTATCACCGCAATTTAGTCGAGAGCGGCTAAGATATAAATCTTTCTCTGTTCCGAATCACCATTGTTACGTCTCGCCTACCTACGACGCGCGGTATAGCCGGCGCGGATGCAACGGACGCCGCGGCTTCGTTCATCGCCGCCGCGACGCCTCCCGCCAAGCGCGTCCAGGCATGTTTCAGTGCCACGTGTCGTCGTGCGTGCGTGTGTGTGTGTGTGCTTGTTTTGCCCACGCTTGTCAAAGCGCGGCAGCCGGGGAGAGGAGCTCCTCAACTGGGAGGCGAGGAGGTCTGACCGGCGCCGGCCTGGCGGACGCGCCCTTCACGCCTGAACATGTTCAAGCGTCGCCGTATCGGATGACTCTTCCCAAGCCGTTCCCTCTTGCCCTCGACTCCGAGGGTATAAAAAAAGACAGCTGCGCCGGACGCGAGAGACTTCGATTCCTTCCTTCGAGTAACGTGGTCGCCCTGACCGGCTGCTCTTTTGCGATGCCAGAATAAACAAGTTGTTCTGTTGCCAGTCGACTCATCCTTTGCCGGGACCTTCGAATGTTTCCAGCTTTGCCCCAGGCCGCCAGGCCAACGCTACCCTTGGGGCTTGCAACCCAAATGCAACAACTGGTTGCCAGCGGTGGGATCCCGACAACGGAGGCCAGCAGCGAAGATATGCGGTCAACTGTATGCTGAGCAGCACAACGACCATCCGGGAGCAGTGCAACGAGCCCTGTGTGATGACTGGTTGCCTGCAGCGGAACGACTGCGCTGAATTCTTGGCTGCGAGGTTTGGTGAGTGCGGGACTTTCTTCTTCTGAGTTTTGCCAGGCTTTTGTTAGTGTCAGAAACAGAGCTGGTAATTGTGTTGTCGTTGCTGCCGGGTTAGTTTGCGGCAAGACAATAGTAGGCAGTAGAGAAAGCAGCATTCGGAGCAGCCATGGATTTGAAGTCGTTGCGCAAACCGAAATTGCTGGAGCTTGCAAGAGAGTTGGGTCTGGATGTCTCAGACAAACTCAGAAAACCAGAACTGCTAAGGGCTATTCTTGAGTTGGAGGCTGAGGATGACGAGCTGTCGGAATGCCTTGAGACCATTGAGGAGAGGGAACAAAAAGAGAAAGAGGAGCGCGAACGTAAAGAACAAAAAGAGAAAGAGGAGCGCGAACGTAAAGAGCAAAAAGAGAAAGACGAGCGCGAACGGAAAGAACAAAAAGAGAAAGAGGAGCGCGAACGTAAAGAGCAAAAAGAGAAAGAAGAGCGCGACCACGCTTTAGAAATGAAGCGTCTCGAGGTAGAGATGGAACGCGCTCGTAATGGAAGTCAGGCACACGGTGCAGGAGAACGGGTATCGTTCAAAATGACTGACCTGATGCGGCCGTTTAAGCTTGGAGAGGACATTGGTTTGTTCCTGGTTAACTTTGAGCGAACGTGCGAGAAGCAGGGGTTCTCTCGGGAAACGTGGCCACAGCGCTTGCTCACTTTGTTACCCGCCGAGGCGGCCGACGTAGTCGCTCGCTTGAAGAGAGAGGAGGCAGAGGATTTCGACCAAGTGAAATCAAGTCTGCTAAAAAAGTACAGGCTGTCAGCGGAGGCGTTCCGTCGGAAGTTTCGGGAAAATGAAAAAGGCAGAAATGAGTCATATACAGAGTTTGCCTACAGGCTTATGTCAAACATGCAGGAGTGGCTCAAAGAAGAGAAAGCGTTTGGTGACCACGAGAAAATTCTGCAGTGTTTCGGGCTGGAACAGTTTTATAGTCGGTTACCTGAGAACGTGCGGTACTGGGTCTTGGATAGGCCAGACGTTAGTACAGTGGCTAAAGCCGCCGAGCTAGCCGAGGAGTTTGTGACGCGTCGGGCTCGCGGAGCTAAGGACGGTCAAAAGGGTGAATTTGGCTCCAAGTCTGAGAGGCCGAAGTTCACACCCATGAGAGCAAGGGGGGACACGCGTAGTGCGGATGCGAGTGAAAGCAGTCCGACCGAACGTAAGGAGACGGCGGCAGCCGAAGCCGAACGCAGAAAGCGGTTCGAGAGGAGGCAAGCGCGCGTGTGTTATACGTGCCAGAAGCCGGGTCACTTTTCGGCGCAGTGTCCAGAAACAAAAAGAGAAGTCGTGTGTTTGTCATTATGTAGCACTGACGAGAACATGAAGCTTCTCGAGCCTTACATGCGAGACTTCCTCGTGAACGGGAAAGAGTGCCGAGTGCTTCGCGATTCCGCAGCTACAATGGATGTAGTTCACCCCTCTTACGTAGAACCCGATATGTTCACGGGCGAGTGCGCATGGATCAAGCAAGCCTTGGAAGCTCATAGCGTGTGTCTGCCCGTAGCAAAAGTGCTTATTGAAGGACCTTTCGGAGCACTTGAGACGGAGGCCGTAGTGTCATCTAGGCTGCCCCCCCAGTACCCGTACCTTTTTTCGAACAGGTCCGATCACCTCCTGCGCGAGAAGGGGCTTTTGTTTGGTGAGGCTAGCGTTCAGGCCTTAACCAGATCAGGAGTTCGGGAGCTCGCTGCAAAGGCGGTAGTTGCGGGGCCGACGTTGTCGAACAATGAAAAAGGGTCGGAGGCGCAGCAAGCTGATATTCCGAGCACGTCCGAACTGGATAAAATTGAGCCTGTAGCGTTGAAGGCACCAGGTACTGGAGAGGAAATGCCCGACACGGGAAAGTTAGAAGAGCTACCGGTCGAGCTTCCGGGACTAGGCTCAGTGACGAACAGGGAAGACACTGATCAGGTCAGTAGTGACTTACTCAGTAAAGCACCGCTGTCGCCTGAGCAGAAAACCGAACTACACCAACTCTTACAAGAGTTTCAAGGTCAGTTCTCTGAGAGGCCTGGTAGGACTTCTGTCCTTACTCATGATATAGAACTTACCTCCCCAGAGCCAGTACGATCCAAGGCGTACCGGGTGTCACCCCGCCAGCGCGATATTATGGAGGCTGAGGTAAAGAAAATGCTACAGCTCGGTGTTATTGAGGCGGGTGAGAGTGATTATACCTCCCCTTTGATTTTAGTTGAGGTACCGGGCAAGGAACCTCGTCCTTGCGTCGACTACCGCAGGCTTAATTCCATTACTAAGGATCAAATTTATCCGATCCCTAACATCGAGGAGCGCCTTGAGAAAGTTAGTAGCGCTCAGTTTATTTCCACCCTAGATCTTGTCAGGGGTTATTGGCAGGTTCCACTTACAGAAGAGGCTAGTAGGTATGCGGCGTTCATTTCACCAATGGGAACATTCCGTCCTAAAGTTTTGAGTTTTGGTTTGAAGAACGCGCCATACTGCTTTTCAAGCCTCATGGACAAAGTGTTGCGGGGACAGGAAGAATTCGCTTTACCGTATTTAGACGACGTAGCGATATTCTCCGCCTCCTGGTCTGAGCATATGGCACACTTGCGGGCAGTGCTAACCCGCCTGCGCGAAGCGGGCTTGACAGTCAAGGCTCCCAAGTGCCAATTAGCACAGGCCGAGGTTGTCTACCTCGGTCACGTGATTGGACAGGGTCGTCGCCGCCCCTCTGAAATAAAGGTGGCCGCTGTGCGAGACTTCCCGCAACCGCGCACGAAGACCGATATTCGGTCGTTCTTGGGTGTCGCCGGCTACTATCAGAGGTACATCCCCAGGTACTCCGATATCGCGGCTCCCCTGACGGATGCTCTAAGAAAAACAGAGCCCCAAACAGTCGTCTGGAGCGAGACAAAGGAGAGAGCTTTTAGCGCCCTAAAGAGCGCCCTAACAAGCCAGCCTGTGCTACGATCGCCAGACTATACCAAAGGGTTCGTTGTTCAGTGCGATGCTAGTGAGCGAGGCATGGGCGTTGTACTGTGCCAAAGGGACAATGGAGAAGTGGAACACCCCGTCCTGTATGCTAGTCGTAAGCTGACCTGTCGTGAGCAGGCGTACAGCGCCACCGAGAAAGAGTGTGCGTGTCTCGTGTGGGCCGTTCAGAAATTGTCATGCTACCTAGCCGGCTCGAGGTTTATCATTGAGACGGATCACTGCCCTCTCCAATGGCTGCAGAACATCTCTCCCAAAAATGGCCGCCTCCTGCGCTGGAGCCTCGCTTTGCAACAATATTCCTTTGAGGTGCGTTACAAAAAGGGGAGTCTCAACGGTAACGCCGATGGCTTAAGTCGAAGCCCCTAACGTAGGAATCCGCCTCAAAGTTGTTGGTTACTGATGTTTTCTTCCTGAGGCAGGATTTTTAACATATTGCTTTTGTTTAGTGTTTCAAAGTGATTATGTGCTTTCTAGTGCAATTTTCCAATTTGTGGACGCGTTCTGAGTGCTGCTTGACTACTGTAAGGAACTAGGCAGTAGTATAAAAGGGGAAAGAGCCTGGCAGAGCTTAGTGAGGGTTGTCTCGTGCTTGCTGACTGAGCGGTTGCGTTTCGGCGTAGTTCTAACGCTTGCTGGGAACGAGCACAAAAATGGCAACTCTCCCGAAGTGACTTTACAGTGTCCTATGTGATCCTGAACCCGAGAACGAGGCCTTCTCTGTGCGCTGCGCTCAAGCAACGTCGAGGGACGTTCGGTTTCGATTACGAGCATCATCGAGCGACATCCCTCTGGACAGCGGATGCAGTCCCCTGACCATCGGGATCTCCTTCTCCCGGCGGGGCGGTCTGTTACGTCTCGCCTACCTACGACGCGCGGTATAGCCGGCGCGGATGCAACGGACGCCGCGGCTTCGTTCATCGCCGCCGCGACGCCTCCCGCCAAGCGCGTCCAGGCATGTTTCAGTGCCACGTGTCGTCGTGCGTGCGTGTGTGTGTGTGTGCTTGTTTTGCCCACGCTTGTCAAAGCGCGGCAGCCGGGGAGAGGAGCTCCTCAACTGGGGAGGCGAGGAGGTCTGACCGGCGCCGGCCTGGCGGACGCGCCCTTCACGCCTGAACATGTTCAAGCGTCGCCGTATCGGATGACTCTTCCCAAGCCGTTCCCTCTTGCCCTCGACTCCGAGGGTATAAAAAAAGACAGCTGCGCCGGACGCGAGAGACTTCGATTCCTTCCTTCGAGTAACGTGGTCGCCCTGACCGGCTGCTCTTTTGCGATGCCAGAATAAACAAGTTGTTCTGTTGCCAGTCGACTCATCCTTTGCCGGGACCTTCGAATGTTTCCAGCTTTGCCCCAGGCCGCCAGGCCAACGCTACCCTTGGGGCTTGCAACCCAAATGCAACACCATGCTGAAACGACAGTGCCTCAAACCTGACTCCTTTCTGTACATAATGTCACGTATATCTGCGAGGGAGACGTTATTGAAGATGTAGAGACAGGCCGGAGGGAGCAGTTATTGTTGTTGTTGTCCTCAATATAGCGGTAATGGCGGTCGATAAGCGATAGCGCAAGCGCTACATGTTATATTCCAGGTCAGCTGTGCGCCACCTCGCAATACAAGGTGGCAATATTTCCTAGAAAGCGCAAGACCGACAGCATGACAGCCGCGCTTTAGCGAAAAGGGGACCTAAACTGCATGAGAATTACAGGCCACTTATATAGAGCGCGGAGTTTTCTGTAAAAAAAAAAACAGAAAGTGCACTCTGTAGCACATGTTAGTGCACGTAATTACAGAGGATAGCCACAAACGCAGCAGCATTTGTTACATGTGTATTTTCCTTGTCAAGAGACAGTTCAGGAGTATTTTCACTTGTTCCCGTTTTTTCGCTGATTCAACAACCTCCGACGGAAAATCATCTCGGATGCGACACGGAACAGAATCACACATTATAAACACACTCGTCTCAGTTATTCCGAATTTGCAGTACATTCACCGAACAAACCACCCGCAGGCGATATATGTGTATGCTTGAACGGGTAGAAAATAAATATATGGTGTAATAGTGTCTTCATGCGAGCGTGCTCAAATATAAGAAAAATTGAAGGAGAACTTCTGCGCTCGTCCCAGAGACCATCAGAAAGTAACAACGTTGGTAATTTACTAACAGGCCAATGCCACGAGAATCGCGCGCCAGATTCTGTTCGTGAGAGTTACGCACGCAAGTCTGGCGGCGTATTAGCAGCGCTCCAGTCACAAAGCTGCGTGCTGCATACTTTTTCGCTACGCCGATACAATTAAGTTGGCTCCTTTTATACGTCGACCACTAACTCCGCTGTTTGCGCTGCCTACGTGCTGTATAAGTCCTATTTCAAATCCCCCTCTCCCCCTGCCCCATCACGGCGCTTCGGCTGTTATTTTTGTGTGGCTGGAGCAATGAATGAAGATGATGCCTTGATTTACCTTCGGCGAAAGAAATGTTTTAATATTTAATTCAGGAAAACTTGTCTGGGTGATATTAAACTGGATCATAATATGCACAGCTACCACTACGGGGAGCGCGCCTGTGTAAAATGTCATCCTCCAGGCTCGTTTTAATCGTCGTCGCTCGATGAGGCTGCGGTGTTGTGGCCGTATCTCTAGTCCATGGTCATTTCGATATCTGAATGTTATAATCATTACCACCACTGTCACTTTCCAGGCTGCAACTGTCGATCTGTTTCATGTTTCCATGCTGCCAACTTTGAACTTCCATGCACGACAGCTGAACCGATGTCAGCGCGGTGCGCCGGGAGCAGGCCGCCGCGAGAGGTGTGACGTCACGCACGCCTCCCGCCTGGGTGGGCGGCAAATGGCGCGCGCGCACAAAACCTACAAAATAACGCCATCCGCTCAAAAATAAATGAAATAAAGACTGAAAGTTTCTTCTGAAGCCAATTTCGGCGATTTTACAGAAAGTCACAATTTAATGCAGTATCCGGCCCTTTAAAGAATGATGCTAGCAGCTCCTATCG